>NC_056739.1:1782020135-1782044011 GCF_019279795.1 Protopterus annectens | reverse complement strand
ATCCGCGGAAGGTGCGGAACAATGAAATAATATGACAATGTCATAAAGAGCAGTATAAGCACATACCAGCATCACAGCCACAATACACCTATAGTATGCATGGAAAGCCACAACCACAGCCCAAGGGTTGCCAAAAGGGAGCTGGCAAGGGTGTCCTAGCTACCGTGAACCATGCTTTCTATTAGTAGTCAATGCTACAAATAGGCAGATAATACTGAATCGTAAACCCCCGCCGGTAAGGCTGCACCAACGGGCATGTGATAATACACCGAGGAGTGGCCTCTAGAGAGAATACATGTCAATCGCAGAGGGAAGGGTGTGCCACTGTAGGAGGAAGCACATTGGAGCCCAGCAAACATAGGGCTGTACAATGCACATCACAGCATCAGGACCGGCGTGTGAGGAAATAGATGCGCTGAGAGTACACAATGCGCACAGATGCATGTGCACGGGATGACTACGTTCCCCAACCCAGTCATGTGGGCGCCCGTCAACAACCGCGGATACAGGAAGGTGATCACGGAGAATATGAGGAAATGTGGAAGCAGTGTAATTGGAGTCGTAATGAGCAATCAACACCAATCAACCCACGAAGGGCAATCGGTGGCAGCTGACAACTCTGCATGCAGAATCCCGCAAAACGGGAAAGGGGAGGCATATGAATGCAAAGAAAGTAGGGGGTGTAGCAGAATTGCAAAGAGCGAAGAACCAATACAGCACAGCCAAGTAGAGAGGTAGCATAATGGCGGCGGCAGACAAAATGCATGAGATGCCATGTGCCTGCAGGATGCACTCCAGGAAATAGTAGGTGCAATGTGCAGAAACAGTAAAGTAAGGTGTAAAGCTAAACCAATACAGGCAAGTGTAATGCAACACCAAAGGCAACAGCGTTGCAATGCCAACGGTAAAACACGGAAGATAACCCACAGATGCGGCAGCACAGACACACCCAATGACATCACCGGATGTACAGCACAACACTATAAAGTGTGAATGCACACAACACACAGCGCGTATTCCCAAACGCTGCACCTTAGGGTGTAAACACACGGGGAACTTTTAAAATGTATATATTGGGTGCTGCCATGGCCGTGATGCATCGGCATGTGTTAGAGACAGACGGAGTTGCGGAGGAGGGTGCCGACAACTACCGTAGGCCTCAGAGGAGAAGGAGAGTGTTCAGACCAAGGGTGACCTACCAGGGGCTGCAAGACCTGGAAATAGTAGAACGTTACAGGGTGGACAGGGACACGTTACAGCAAATAGTGGAGCTGTGCCGGCCACGCCTGAGAACAAGAGACAACAGAGGGGAGCCCATCCCAGTGGACACAAAGGTATGTGTAAGCTTGCGAATACTGGCAACAGGTACCTTTCAAAGGCCAAGCGGGGATATAATGGGCATCTCACAGGCATCAGCATCCAGGGTACTACACCAGTTTCTGGATGCCATGTTACGACATGCCCATGAGTATATATATACTTCCCCAGATCTCAGGAGGAGTTGGCTAGCAATATGCGCCACTTCCACCGTGTGGCACAATACCGGAGGTACTGGGTCACGATGGACTGTATGCACATAGAAATCAAGTCACCACCGGGGAGCAGGGTAGGCGCTACATAAACCGCAAGGATTACCCTCCATCAATTGCCAGGTCGTATTGCAATGCGCAGGGCATTATCATGTATGTGTGTGCTGGCAGCCCTGTAAGCTACCACGACTCCCAAATCTGGCATGCCTCACAGCTGTATCAGGTATTCGCCAGAGGACATCACACAAGGTCACCTTGTGGGGATGCTGGCTATGCACTGGAGCGTGGATGATGACACCCATCAGAAATGCACACACACACATGCAAGAACGCCATAATGAGGCACACGCACAAACCAGAATAATCATAGAGCGTGTGTTTGGGATGTTGAAATCACGGTTCTGGTGCTTGGATACATCCGGTGGAGCCTTGCAGTACTCTCCAGGCACATGTGCCCACATATTCATAGTATGTGCTATGCTACATAATATGATCCTGCGGAAACAGCTGCTGCAGGGACATAATGGTGTAGGGCCACCAAGCCCGCCACAACTGCCAAGGCAAGCACAGGCACAGAGCATTCAGCGCCATGAACACACTGTGCCAACCCCAGTAGGCAGACTGAGGCGTACCCAATATGCCTATGACTTGGCAAAGAGGGCATTATAGCACATACTCTGACAGCGTAGGCCCCATGGACTGACACCTCCCTACCTGCACACACAGTGAAATGGACGGCACACAAACATGGCCGCCCGTAATGTGTACCGTATGGGCGGTCCCATGTGTGACTCCAACATAGGTAGCACCCAAACACTGCACACCCAACAGCCAGCGGGCATGGAGCCAACACCTCAACGCGCGCTGGTCCTACAGCAGACGGCGTAGCGTATGCCTGCGTACGGCGCAAGGTGTCTACATATGTACATATGTGCATACACAGATATGGAGATAGATATCATTACACACATAGAAATATATGTACACATACACAGATATAAAGTACAACAGGTTAAAAGTACAGTTTTATACCTACCATAAATGTAGATGTTCGAAGATCCACATTGCTGCAGTCCTTACACTTGGGTAGTCCGCTGTCCTCGGTCGGCCCGAATATCAAAGTATAAGGCTGACGTCGGTCAAGGCGCATTTGACTGACATCAGGATGTCAGGGTACAAATGTGCATGACCGACGTCATATCCTCAGTCTTTTCTTGCCCCAGATGTCAGAAGACCCTAAAGGTCAAAACCAAAAGACAGCAAACAAACAACCAACCACCCTTGCACTAAATTATATGTACAATATATACAATATACACAATATTTACAACCCAACCCACACAACCACATCTAACTACAGAGGGGAAGGAGGGAGGGTAAATTGGACTGCAGCAATATGGATCTTCGAACATCTACATTTATGGTAGGTACAAAACTGTACTATGTTCTTCATCTCACATTGCTGCAGTCCTTACACTTGGGTAGAATCCCAAAGCAGAGGTAAGGGAGGATGGCCAAACTACAAGGAAGCAGGAGCTGCCAAAATGCCCTGCAAAACAGCAGTGGCAAAACCAGCCCTGGATTTAGAGTAAAGTGGTAGGTGATAATGCCTAGAGAAAGTATGCACTGAACTCCAAGTAGCTGCCTCCAAAATATCCTTGGTTGCCACTCCCTCAAAAAGCTGTCAAGTGGCAGTAGCCCTAGTGGAATGAGGCCTAATCCCAGCTGGAATCTCCTTGCCATGATGGGAATAACAGAAAGCAATGCAAAACCCAATCCACTTAGAAATAGTTTGTTTTGACACAGGCTTGCCCTGAGAACTCAAAGCAAAAGAAACAAATAACTGCTGAGACTGCCTGAACCCTTTAGTTCTGTCCAAATAATATCGCAACTGCCTGTGTACGTCTAAAGTGTGCAAAATCCTTTCCCTTTATTTTGGGATTTGCATAAAAGTAGGCAAATGAATAGTCTGGTTTAAAGCCACACTAGAAACCACTTTAGGCATAAAGGAAGGATTAATGCGTAAGATACCCTATCCTTATGGAAAATTAAGAAAGGCTCAACCGCCATAAGGGCCTGTAATTCAGAAACCCTTCTTGCAGAGGTAATGGCCAACAAAAGGCAGTCTTCCATGATAAATATTTCAACTCAGTAGTAGCTGCAGGCTCAAAAGGTTGTAGAGTGAGTTTCTCCAACACAAAATTGAGATCCCAAGCAGGAGTAGGAGCTCTCATGGGGGTCTTATATTATTTGCCCCTCTAAGAAATTGCTTGAACAAAGGATGAGAAAACAATGGTGGGTCACAGTCATAGTGAGCAGAAATTGCTGCAGCATGAACCTTAATAGAAGAGAAGGACAAACCTTTGTCCAGTAACTCAGTAAGATATTGAAGAGCAACACTTAAATTAGGCTCCAGAAACATCAAAATCCTTTGCTGCACTCCAAAATAAAAATCTCTTCCATTTATCTGCGTACACTTTCCTTGTACAAGGCCTTCTAGCTTCCAAAATCACATTCAAAACTTGTTGTGGAAGTTGAGACCCTCTATGGTTCAAAACAGAATATGCCAGGCTGTTAGGTGAAGAGAGTGAAGTTTGACATTGAGCAAATGACTGTCCTCCTGGGACAACAGGTGTGGAATCGAAGGCAAAGGCCATGGAGGCTTCCGTACCAGACTTCTCAGTAATGGGTACCAGTGCTGTCGAGGCCAATCTGGAGCTATTAAAATGATCCTTGGCTTGTTCTGTCTGACCTTTAGAAGTACCTTTGGGAGGAGAGGCAGAGGTGGAAAGGCATACACATGAAGATTGCTCCAATTGAAAGAAAGAGCATCCACTTTCCAAGCTGTGGGATGAAACCTTTTGCAAAACTTTGGCAGCTGATGGTTTAGTGGAGAAGCGAACAGATCTATGTCTGGAGTTCCCCATGACACTGTCAATTTCTGAAATACATGAGGATCCAATTTCCACTCATTAGAGGATCCATAATTAAATCTGCTCAACACATCTGCTAAGGAGTTCTGTGCTCCCGGCAGAAACCTTGCCTGAAGATTGAGCTGTAAACTGAGAGCAGTTTCCCACAAAATCATTGCTTGCCTGCATAGAGGATAAGAATGTGCTCCCCCTTGCTTGTTGATGTACCACATGACAGTTGTGTTGTCTGTTAGAATCAACACCTGCCCTGGAAGAAGTAAATCCTTGAAAGCTATTAATGCAAACTGGACTGCTAACATCTCCTTCAGGTTGATATGTAGATGTTGTAGTCTGGCAGGCCACTTGTCTTGTATCCACTTTCCATTTAGATGAGCTCCCCAAGCTTTGTCGGAGGCATCTGTCGTTAAAATCTGACTCGCCTCTGGCCGGGTCACAGAGTCCCTTGTTTAGGTGACATTCCTGAGCCCACCACAAAAATTCCTTTTGAATGCAAGGTATTATTTGAATGACAGTGTCCAGATCCTGGCAGTGCTGTGTCCATACATTTTTGAGATACCATTGCAGGTTCCTCATATGCAGTTTGGCATTGGGAAGCACCAGAATACAAGATGCCATGAACCCTAAGGCTTGAAGGACTGTCCTTGCAGTCAGCGCGGACTGAACAGATAGTTGATGGAAGTAAAGGGAAAGATTCTTTTGTTTGTGGGCAGATAAAAAGACCATCTGGGATGCTGTATTCAGTCTTACACCCAGAAAGCGCATGTCCTGAGAGGGTACTAGACTGGACTTTATTTAGTTCACAGAATACCCCAGGCATCTTAGCACTGCTATCACATATTCCAAATGATGAAGAAGCTCTTCCCTTCCTTGAGCCAGAATCAGGCAATAGTCCAAATAAGGATAGATCTGTATTCCTTTTAGCCTGAAGAAAGCTATCACTGGAGCCAGAACTTTCGTGAACACTCTGGGCAGTAGATAAGCCAAAGGGCAATGCAGAGAACTGATAGTGAGAAGTCCCAGCTTCGAAAGCATAGATACTTCCTGCAACTTAGTCTGATAGGAACATGAAGGTAAGCCTCCTTGAGATTCAAAGTTACCATCCAATGATCTTTGCCCAGCAGAGGTAAAAAGCTGTTGTAGCGTCAACATTTTGAACTTGGGAATGTCAGATAAGTTTTGAGGATAGATAAATCCAAAATTGGTCTCCACGTGTTCCCCTTCTTTGGTACTAGGAACGAAGAATAAAATCCTAGGCCCACTTCTGGCATAGGGACCGGCTGTATGGCCCCTAGTTGAAGTAACAGAGAAATTTGCTTGTGAGCCTCTATTCTTTGTTGAGGAGGAACGTCTGGCATGCCTCTGAAAGGAGGCAAGGTATGGAAATAAAACCTGTAACCGTGGTGTATGATATCCAATACCCATCTGTCTTGGGTAATTAAACTCCAATTTTCTTTGAAAAGTGCCAACCTTCCTCCCAAAGGTGCTGCCAGACGAGAAGGCTCTAGCAGCTGAAAAGTTAGGTCATTGGGTCTGTTTACGAAAGGACTGACCCCTGCTCTCACCTGAAGACTGTGCAGGAGAACTCCCTGTTCTAGGCCTAAAAGAGCCCTGAGCTCTGCCCCTACCACGTCTAGATCTACCCCTAGACTGGGAATCATAAGAAGGATACGTCCACCCTTTAGTAGGCCAATTTCTACTAAACTTTGGAGGCTGAACCTGCAAAAAATCTTTAACAGTCTGCATAGACTTAGCCTTGTCTTCCATTTTCTTTAAAACTGCCTCAACAGGAGAACCAAACAACACATCAGATTGTAAAGGAGCATCTAAAATCCTTGTTTTAACATGGTCAGATAAATTTTGATCCCTCAGCCAGGCGTGCCTGCGAAGAACTGACCCAGTGGCAGCCACCCTAGACGAGGCCTGTACAGCGTCAAAACCACATTGCAAAGAATGCTTACCCACCTGTTCAGAAACATGTACTAAATCTTGTAACTCTTTACAATCAATACCTTCAGCCAGAGCATCAACCTTAGACTTCAATTGTGAAAGGAGATAGTTTTGGTATTTCAACATGTGAAACTGGCAATTCAAAGCCCTCATAGCTAGAGTGGAAGAAGTATAAACTTTCTTTCCCCATCTATCCAAGGCCCTGGCCTCTTTATCTGCAGGAACCGGATTCTTGACAACAAAAGCCTTAACACCTTTAGGCCCCTGGCTAACAGTTTCTGGGTCTGCCCTAGGACTCTTAAAAAGATACTTATGAGCTTCAGGCACCCTGTAATACCTATCGGGTTTAACAGGAGCAGGAGGCAAAGAATCAGGATTAAGAGAAGCCTCTGTAAAACATCTTCCACTACATCCAAAACAGGAGGTATAGCCAAAGGCCTATGCTGGGGTAAAAACAAAAATTCCCTAAGCCTTTTCCTGGAATCAGAGAAGTCCTGACCTTCCCACTTAAAATGCTCCCTCATGGAATGAAGAGTTTCTGAAAAAGAAAAATCCTCAGGAGGAGAAGCAGAAGGAGTAGAATCATCCACATCAGAATCAGAATAAGGAGAGTACTCCTGCAAGTCTTCAGCCGAAGACTCTGAAACATCCGAAGCCTGCTCAAAACTCCCTAGCTCAGGCTCCACCCTAGGTCTCTTATCAGGAGGGGGTAAAGAACCCCTAATCAAAGTAATCAAATCTTCTGCCATTTTAAGCATATGCTTCTTGGGCACAGTTCCAATAGAACTAGGGGTGACACCAACTGAAGCTAAACCTGGCCTGCCTCTAGGAGAAGCCTTGGAAACAGAAGGAGAGGGCCTAGGCAGGGAGGGGAGTATAGTAACCTGAGAAGCCCCATCCCCCTGACCTGCCTCCTGAGAGGCCACATCCTGCAATAACAAAGTCTCTCCCTGGGATCCCAAAGAAACCTCCGGTGGAACCACCGGCTCCACCGACACCTCTAAAGAACCGGCGTCCGGTACGGACGGTTCTTCTAGCCTAGGCTTAACTGTTTTGTCCTTGCGCTTCTTCGAAGAAGCGGGCGTCGGAGCATCCGACGGCATTTTATAATTGCACAGCTCAAGACTAACCTGGCACAATCTAATCTCCTCTTTCTAGTGCGCTTATTGAAACTAGGACAAGAGCGACACCCAACAACGTCGTGCTCAGGCCCTAAACAAGGAATACAGAAAGTATGATAGTCTCTATGCGGTATCTGTTTCCCACAAAATACAATTATTCACTTTTTCTGACATCCGGTAAACCACTGAGGCAAGAAAAACTAAAATATTCCCCAACGGGCGAGTGCCAACTTTGACTCGGTCTGAAACTCCGAAATCGAAAAATTTCAGAGCGCCAACGGCACTTGCAATACTGCTTCTGCATCGGACCATGCGGCAAAAGACTGAGGATATGACGTCGGTCATGCGCATTTGTACCCTGACGTCCTGATGTCAGTCAAATGCGCCTTGACCGACGTCAGCCTTATACTTTGATATTCGGGCCGACCGAGGACAGCGGACTACCCAAGTGTAAGGACTGCAGCAATGTGAGATGAAGAACATCAGGGAATCACAGGGATGCAAGGTTACAGAGAAGTAAGACGCGAAATCTCTACATAGTAAACATAGTGAACGACAACCCGACTATCCGGGAGGGTGGACAGAGCAGGGAACGCCACCCATGGAAAGGTCAATCCACCTTAATGCATATTCGCGAGTCGGGATGATCGCCAGGCCACGATACAGTAACAGGACATGTGCGGGTAATATTCTTAGGATATGAGGGCGGAGGTAGACACGCCCGCCCGGCGATCGCGATCAACGTAGGTACTGTGTGCAACCGTCCCTCGCAGCGGCAGTATGTGTATGTGTGAGGTGAGGGTGTCGTGTGTTCGCTGTGCAGTGTAATGTGTGTGCCACTGTAAAATGTGTATGTAGGTGACACGTGACAGGCGGAGTGGAATAACATGTGTAGGCATACAGTATAGGAACCACAGTATGTACAGCAGTACCCACAAAGTAGTACTGAGAGCTCCTCACTGGCTAGGCGTGGCGTCAGTAAAAGCGATGCAAAGCGAAAATGTCCCAGAATGTACCACAGGAGTATAGCCAACATGAGATGCAAAGGGCATGTACAAACCATGACCGTATGTATGGCGCCGATATGTTAATTTCAACGATACGTCAGCGTTACACAGCAATAGTCATGTACCGCGAAATGCATGTGCTACCCGGCACCGATCGTGGCCGCGTATCATCCGTAAACACGCTGTGTGTTCTACGAGTGTTAAACAAGCAATCGCCACCCGAATAGGTGGCAACCGGCAGCATACAGGCCGTCCCAAGTACAGGACCACAATGACCGTAAATATCCGTGACAAAATGCCAAGGGATAGTCGCGTACGAACAGCAGATATACTACCGATGTGACGGAGGAATACATGCAGGAAGCACACATGCAGGCAGTACCGACACCAGACGACATCAACAAAACCTACACTCCTAGAACAGACAGGTAACTTGCAGCTCCCCAGACAGGGATGGAGCACACACACAAGCATACCGTGTATGTATAAATGCAAGGCCCACAACCCGCACCCGTCACCCACAGCCGATATACCCCATCGCACATATCAAAGGGATACAAGCCGAAATAGCAGCAAAAACATACAGGCAGTCAATGACAGCGGCATACCCGCAACATCTCGCATGGGAAACACTATCAGCAGCGGATGCATACCTGCATCCGTTGTATAGGAATACAAGAGCTATGTTACACATCCAATGCAAACGCCATCGACAGCCGCCGCCAGGACACGGACACCCACATGTCGAACATAATACCATACCCAACACACACAATCCACGGCTAACACCACAGCGAAATGTACCTGGCGCCACACATAGCGGCTGCAGTCACACATAACATAACACAATACACACCATCCCCACCAGGGTAGTGCAAATAACCAACGCCCAGACGAGGAATGAACCATGCCCTAGTTCCGACGCGTACTGTACGAATGGAGGAGATGCACAGGTGATATGCGCATAAGTACACACCGAGGAACAGCTATTAGTGTGATGAACCCACATGCCGCAGGTGACGACGGATATAAGGAAGACTCCCAGGATATTGAAACTGTATGTTCATACCGAACAAATACTTTATTCTCACTCGAGCCGTTTTGTTGTAACTAGCGAGACTCTAACGGAATAGGGAAACCAACACAGGAAAGGTATGTAGAACCCACGAGATATACTGGTGTGTAACGCATGATATGTATGTGAATCTGCACTGTATGTGAACGGTGTTTGTAAGTAAAGATACCTGTCCATAAAGCAGAGAGTGGTGAAAGGTGGTTATGTAGTGCTAACCCTCTGAGCATACCAACGACTGTGGACACCGTGTGCACAGCAGTGGGACATCATGTACACAGCCGGGATAACCCAAGGGCTGCCATAGGGATTTAAAACACAGAACAATGCCACCACCCATGCCGATGCTGGCAGTGGATGTCCAACAATGAAGTGCCACAGCAGGGGATAGGACATGTATGTATAGTGTCACAGCACACATGTGTATGGGCATATACCGTCGATGTCATACGTAATGTCACGGCGTGCGTATGCCTCGCAGTAGGGGTGACTATGTCAAGTATGTGTAATGTAAAGCTGTCATGATGGATATGTTCAGACATCATACACAGTATCACAGGCATAGCATGCATGATGGAGGTATGGCCTAGTGTTATGTACATTAACAGGATATGTATGGCCTGCACATATGGGACAGAGTAGTAACAGAATAGCCACCCGAAATGGAAGGAACAGCAAGTAACCATGTCCAAACGATCTGTAGCAGGTGCAATGTGTGCAACAATGACGTCTGGCAGGTCCATGTGTAAACACATGTGCAATGTACACAGTAGTGTCACCCCCCATGGTAGTGTCCACTGAACAGCAGAGGTGGATGTCAACTGCATGTCTACACAGTACTGCCGCTGTGGTGGTACCATGTGTATGTGTCACCCTATCAGCAAGGGAGCTATCACATGACCAGTGCCACAGTGTGTCCCTGTGGGATGTGCACAGGACCTATGTTCCACAGCATGGTGTGTGTCTAGTCTGCGGAGGTAACACAGAAGCCCAGGCTAAGCAACGTGGCATGTGTGCACATATGCAGGAGTGCTTCATTCACCCCGCCCACTGCAAACGCCATGTAGGAGTACTACATGCATCAGTAATCGGAGGACATGGCCCATGGCAGAGTAGATGACACCCCTGTGAAAGTGGTATGCAGATGAGTAGAGATGAGTGTCCCGTCTGTCATCTGCATATGTAAACTGTCTGAGCCTGGTATACATCACGGCATGACTATACCATGACATGTAAAGTTGTAGCCGTTGTGGAAGGTACACCACGAATGTGTTATTGTAACCCTGCCCGTGTGTAGATGTGTGTATGGCACAAGTACAAAGGCTACCAATGTACCAGCAACACACATAGTCCAGATATGTGTGGCCCTGCAGATGTGTACCCACGCCACAGTGGAATATGGCAACCACAGCACCATGTGGGGCATGTGTGTGTACAGCAACCATGTACAATGTGATATGCATGTATAGGGACAGTATCCATGTGATACCCAGTGGATGACTGTTGCTATGCAAAGGTGATGTGTATGCAGCATGTGTGATGTATCTGACGCAATGACATCTACACGATATATCTGCCACACCGACACCTGTATGGTTGTTAGCAGTATGAGCTGGTGGAGCTAGAATGCTGCCAGGTATGTAGATGTGGGATATGTAGGCATGGACAGTACTCCGTGACAGCATGTTGTGTATGTAAGCAAATAGTGAACATGAGGGGCCACATGACTGAGGACTGTGTAATGCCACATGTACCTGACATGTCGTAGGTAGCATGATATGCTTGCACCACTTCTGTGACCTGTCCAGGAGTCACATAGCCTAACATCCTGAGACACAGGGTATGATGTGATGGTGGATGTGTACATTGGCAATACCAGAATGTGGAATGGTGCTGAAGGGCAATGTGGGGATAATGTCTGATCTGTTACCCTCTGTACCACACCAACCACCCATGCAATGGTATGACAGGTGGCCAGCATGTGGATGTGGTGTGCTGTGGCACACAGAGGCCCAACAAGGGTGCCAGTAAAGGCATGGAGGTCATCAATGAGTGTGTGAAGCATGGATGTGAGGATGTGCCCCAGTGCCATACTGAATGGTTCAGTCATGGGGGTACGAATGCAGTCCCACACGTGCAATGCAGTACCACCCATGTGTAGTGTGATAGATGCGGTAGTACGTCCATGAATGGGCTAGCAGTTAATTCAGTGGGCTGCTGCAGAGACACATAACAACCAGGTTGGCGGGATATAACAGCTAGGGAGATTGGAGGTGACATTGGGACAGTGTCCTAGGACATAACGTGTGCATGGCAGTACCATGTATGTGTCCACAGGGACAATGCGATGTCCATGTATGGATTGGAACCCTGTAGTGAGTGAGAGTGTGTATTGTTGGTAGGTACCCCATTAGCTGGCATGTTGCCAACAACATCTCTGTTGGCAATGCCTGGGTGACTGTTGTATGCTACATTGAATGTGGATGTAGCCAAACAACACAGACATACCACCACACTGCATGAGGGCCCACACTGCAATGTACGGCGGTCATGTGTAGGTAGCTAGCTGTGGAGCATGTGATGGACCACGAGGACCCACCATGACTGTCAAGTGATGCACCACACACATTTGAACATACCCACCGTGCAACAGCCTGCACATGCGCCCATACAGCACATGTGCATGGAACATGAATACCACTGTGGCGTCTGTGAAAAGGCCAGTACCACCATGTCTGTGTGGAATAGCATGGTCCCTACCAGTGCGTACATGTAGCGGAAGTGCACTGTGATATGTGTCAGCATAGTCACGTATACTGTCCAGCTGCCGGGTGCCATGCCATTAACTACCCCCGTCAGCAGACGTCGGTAGTACCGGCCGTTGAGCACATGTACCATGTATGCTGCGATGGGTGTGTGTCCAGGGCGTGGCTAGCAGGGCCGCGAAGCATATATGTTCATCAACCAGAGGGGGGATGTCCGTAGGTATAGCACACAGACACATGGAGGTATGGTGCATACCGAGGGTAGTGTAGGTATGGTATGTGTTGTGTAATGTGTCACCCAGCTATGTGTGTTGCATGGCCAAGCATGTGTGGGTACATGGGAGTCCATACTAGGGAAGTGCGTGTTGCTGTCAGCACATGGCAGTAGCAACTGTCTGAGGTGCAATGTACAGTATGATAACACAGCCAGCATGTAACCTGTGGTGTACAGTGTACTCACCGTCGCGTGTCACAATGTGTCTAGCGGTCACAAACATGGGTATCCGAACATGGAGTACCTATGATGCATTGTTTTTTGAAAAACTACAGTATGTGTGTAAATCACTGTGTGATGTGGGATCCCCTCACCTGTGTGTGTTGCAGTCCAGGTATGTGCCTGGGAGGTATGATCTGTGTACAATCTGGACTGGCAGGTGTGCTGTGTAGAGCATGGAGGCAGGTCCCAGGCACCGCAGATAAATGTCAGGCGTGCCTTACTGTGTGTGCAGTGCTTGTGTACAGCACAGTGGAGGGTGCAAGCATTGTCACACATCACTGCATGCCGTGCCTGCCTGTGACAGCCCTGCTGGAGACAGACATGTGACACCGCTGCAGAGGCAGCATAGCATGTGAAGATGTACATGTGGGCCCCACACCCTAGGCAGATGTCCGCAGGTCATGTGTGCCACAGTAGTGTGGTTGACCACGACTGTCATACTGGACAAATACCACATGCCTGCATAAGTACAGTATGACCATAGTCAAGAGTCGCAGTGACAGAGTAGGCCAATGTACAGTATCCCCGTGTGCAGACCACTGCCTACTGTACACCTGGCTAGACACACACCCTGAGGGTGAATACACCTTTGAGTCATCACATGTCCCAGTCCACGTAGCCTGTACAATGTCATCACAGGGTGGTCACAATAGCATGTGGTAAGACAGACACGTTGTACCAGGTGATGTGTCATGTGTGCATATGTTGACTTGCACAGCCGTTCACATGTCCGCAACATACCGGTGCATGATGTATACTGTTACATGTGTGGAACTGCACTGTGACCCACAACAGGGCCATCTGACACAGGTGTGTTGTGAATGGTGTAACCCATGTTCACACAGGATACACACTGCTGCTGTTGGCAGCCATGCTGGTGGCTACCAGTGGTGCATGCAGTGGTCATACAGACATACTGCACACAGTGTTCATGCAGGGATGTCCATTGTTGTGGATGATGTGTTGCTACGTGAAGGTAGGTGTGTGTTGTGAATGTTACACATCCAGATGACACCATCTGGTGCAGTCATGGTCGTCGACAGCATCACACACATCCACAGCAGTCAGAACCCTGTCCTGAGAATGTGTGTCAGTCACCCTCGTACTGTGTGACATATGTGCACATGGCAGAACACCTCCCACTGTCATCTAGGATGGCTACGTGATGGCTGGAATGTGCTGTGATAATGTACAATGCTGGTAGCCCAATGAAGTACCTGGAATCACACACAGTACGCCATGGCTGCCATGTAAACCATGCACAACAATGACTGTCTGACAGACACAAACAATGCGTTGACATGTTGAACATGTGCACATGAGAACTCCCAATGAGGTATGTTGCACATATCGATGTACAACTGTCATCTATGGCCATAGCATGGATGCAGACGCACATGCCCCACAGGCAGTACCACGTGATGTAGGTAGGGGGGCATTGCTCGTGTACATGTGACAGTTGCTGTACCGCCACATGTCCTGCATAGCCGTCATGTAGGGGTAGCAGTGGCATGTGACTGATGGACATGCCTGTACATCTGACCATGTCCCACAGGAGATGTGTTGTGTGTACAACATGTGATGTGCCGACATTAAGCTGTGAAGTGTATGGCCGCCAGTGTACCTGTGTGACTTGTTCTGTGATGGGTGCAAAGGCACATAGTACTGCATTGCATGCCCACAAGCCCCACACAGGTGCATAGCCTGAACATACAATACAAAGAGGGTGTGGGATGATAGCAACCCACAAGAGGAGATGGGTACGGGTGGCAACCCACTACCACATGTGCGGGTACAGTGTGCATGTCTATGACACATTAGCACCTGAGAAGCTAGCGGTACAGCAGTACAGGGTTGCATGCATATATGTTCAACAATATCCCTGTGTGTCCCACCACTGGCCCGTGGACAGACAGACACCAACAAAATGTGCAGATATGATATGTGCACAGCACATCACCGATGCCTACTGTAGAACAGGCTTACTGTGTAGACATGTGCACAGTAGGTCTGCGCCAGCCGCACTCAAACACGTTATGTGCCGAACCACACCAATAGTCCAGGCCAGACAACAAGGTGGGACAGGTGGTGGTCCACAAACCCAGCCCCCACTCACACCCACGGAGGAGCTCCTGGCCAGTCTGGGGACACCCATGGAACAACATGCTGAAACCCTCGGGTCCATCGTGGAGGTGGGTGTCTCCCAACCAACGGGCTTGGAGCTGCCTGGTAAGTAAGTGTTGCATGTTTGTATGATACGCGTGAGTCAGGGAGTGGGTGTCATAGTACAACACATAATATAGCAACACATACCAGGTATATGGTGTACCACACAAGATGCATACTACAGTATGCTATGTTGTGTTGCAGACATGTGCATAGCACATGCTAACACACAGGTGCATGATGTGACATGCACAGTGCTACCCATTAGCGGGCGATAGTAATGGATAATGTGTATACCTTTGTGTCATCCCTATACAGGTATCGCCTGGCGGTCGCATAGCGGGTCTGTCGCAGGTAAGTCTGTTGCTAGTAAAAGGCATGATACGGTGTATCGATATTCCCCATGTGTCCAGGTATGACATGCACACCTGGGTGTGCCCCAGTCACGGTATACAGGTTGCACCACCCGTCACACACACACCACCCATGTACAGTAGATACAACCGTTAGTATAGACTGGCATGACACCACATAATCTATTGGTGTGATATGTGCAGTCAGCTATGCATACAATGGTGGAGGTGTTCCACAATGGCTGCATGTGTAGTATGCATTGGTATGCCTCTGCGGTATGCACACAGTACCACATAGTGAGCTGTGATCTGGCCAGAGCACAGGTGTTACCACTGTGACCTATGCTCCTGCATTGGGTGCTGCGTTGTGACATGGCACATGACATGTCCCATGCACGTGGATGTCTGTCCGCAACATTGTCACACCATGACATGACCTATGCACGACATAGACATCCACAATGTCTGCATAGCCTTAGGTAATGTGACACCCCAGACTAGTATGGATGTATGTCACATGGGCCACCACAGGGCTGTGTGCACGATGCCCATCACACACAATTGTCGATGACCCAGACAAACATGGCCATGGGTGATACCTACAGGCATGTTGCCACACAGTACATCCGCAGTGGGTAGTCACCGTTGCACCCTGTCCACACATAGTGGGCTCATCACTGTAGTGGACCCCCTGGACATCCGATGTGGTACACCAGTGAAATGGAATGCCTGTCTGCAGCCACTAGAGGTGCCACCAATGTCTACCATATACGTGCTGCTGAGCAGCTGAACTGACTTGCAGACATGGCAACGTAATGCGTCCAGGTCACGCATCGCACAGAAACATACCTGTGTCCTGCTACCGTGCAGTGGCACAGTGCCCGTACTCCCCACTGTACAGCTATGTACACATTTCACACCAACCACACCTGCACAGACATCCTTGTTACACATGCATTGTATCTGTAGACTGTACACATAACACTGCACTGTGACATCCGTTGTCATGTGGTGCATGTGGTGGGACACCATCGTCACATGTCCACATGATACCGCACATGTTTGCGGTGTACATGACATAGTGACGGCAGCCATGTGTACTGTTAACCCACCAGTGGCCACACGGTGTATCACGGTGATGCATGAAAACTACCATGAATGTGTGTACTGCATGCCTACTAAAAGACACCTGCCTGATGTAGTGTGCACTCCAGGGCAGTATGCATACTGCCACTATTAATGTCTGGGCTGCATTCACTGGGCTGTGGTGTGGGAATGCTGCATGCCACCTGCAATATCACATGCATGATGTGTCAGCGTGTGTGTGTGTCCGCATGTGTGTGTGTGTCTGTGTGTGTGTCTGTGTGTGTGTAATGTAACTTACGGTATGTCTTTGTATTCACAGGTGCTGTAGGTGCGTTCCCCTCCTGCGGTCCATCTGATGCTAGTGTCCCCACAGATACTAGCGGTGATGACCATGTGCATGAAGCACAGGCAGGGTCGTCACAGGCAGACACTGTGCCATTGGAGAACATCACACTTACGTCCCCTTCATCCCCGCACACGGCTCAGATGCCGACACATACCCCAACACCGTTGCCCATAGATGACGGACAGTCAGCGTCTGTTGGCACCGAGCAGGAATGTGTGGTGGCTGCAGAAGGTGCGGGTACACACGATGTTGCCAGTGTAATGACTGGTGGAGTGCCACACAGGCATGTGGCAGGTGCTGCTCGTAGAAGGAGCACTGCTACACATACACCTGCCGTACAGGGTGCAGCAGCTGGTATAACCAGACGCATGTTCCAGACTGTAATGGCGGTGCAGGCATGTGCCGAACGGCAGAACCAGGAAGGGCAGAGGCTGCAGAGGTCCACAATCCGTTCCTTAAATGAGAACATCCAGTCATTGGCGAATGCCCAACAGCATCTTGCCGATGTTCTGGATAGGAGATTGGGTGAGATGGCTGGGATCCTCGACCGAGGCATGGCCATCCGTGAGCGTGAGCTGTCCGTGCTGGAACACCTGGTAGGGGTGAGGCATAGGGCACGTAGGTGTGGGCCAGTAACACCACCAAGTGCAGGTCAACGTGTGCGTGCCACCTCCCATGCCCACCCACATAGTGCTGGTAGCAGCAGCAGTGCAGCTGCTACTACACCAACCACACCAGGACACAGCAGGCCACGTGGACGTGGCCCTGGACGGCCCCGGCGTGGACACATTTCCAGCGGACATGTGTCATCGGAGAGTGGCCACTCTATACCTCCACCCGGTAGTGCCCGTGCGACCCCAGGCAGGCACGGGTCCCGTCGCCGCAGGCGGACACAGAGAGCCGTACCACCTGCACTGTACAGTCTGGGGCTGCCAAGTATACCCCGTGTAGGCATCACAGATGACTGAACTGTGTACACACATACCCACACACAGCAAACACAACTGCAGGGCTCCACCACATCCACATGCATTCTGCACAGTCATGCCCAGTAAATGCACAGGCCCTTACACACACACATGATGTCATCCATTGGTACAGCCTATGCCTGTAGCTTTTATATCACCCTGTGCATATGATGAAGTCTCTGCTGCAGAACCGTGAGCTACACCATCGGTGCACGGTTATGCAAACATATTCTGATGCACAGGGTGGACAAGATAGTGAGAGGTGTATGTGATACCTGTGTCTGCATAGTGCATTGATGTGTATGTTGTGGTGGTTGTGTATGGCAGGTGACAGGTATGTATGTGATGTGGGTCGTGCACTGACATCATGCAGCAGACATACCATGTAGTGCAGGTGCAGCATTCATTGTTCTGTGTACACAGTATGCGTGGTGGTTACATGTGTAGCACCATGTTGGTTCAGTTAACCCGTATGCCAGTTATGGTGTACTTGCATGTGCCTACTGGGAGCACTGTTATCAGTTCCCCACATGTAGTCGTGGGGTACCCACAGGCACATCTGGCAATATCAGCATAGCACAGGTACCCGCAACCGGCATGGACCCCTACATAGGTACATAGGCACATGTACATACCAGGCTATGTGCCCTACGGCATGTGTAAACCTAGCAAGACTGTGTGTGGCTGCTAACACCCCTTAGGATGAGGATACCACATCCATCAGTCTCCTGTCCCCCGTCCAGCACTGACACAGAGATGATGCCTGGTGCATACCTATGATCACACATCCACACGTCATGATTACTCCTGGACAAAGGCAGTCAGGGCCTCTGCTTCACATGGGCTGGCAATCCTCTCCGTGTTGTAGGGGGTTTCTGGGCGTTGACCCTGTTCCCCCAGCACGTCCTAGTCATCTTTGTGGTGAGGTGTCTGACAGTCGCTTCTTTGCCCGTGTTTGCCCGGAGCCTAGGAGGTGGAACATGTCCATGTCACCCAGGTCGGACATGGCCGTGTATGTCAAGCACAGATCACCACAGAGCAGACGTGCTGGGAAGGTATACAGCCGGAGTCCCCTTGGTCGGCAGTGTGACACATGTCCCAGCACCTTTATCCCCGCATTGTGGAACGTTTGTGGTCCTTCCGAGTGCTGCAGGTGTCAGGTTAGGTACAGCCCAGATGTGCCATTGTACACAATCATTGCTCTGGTGTGTGATGTGTACAGGGGTACAATGAACACCCTGATGTGGATGTGATTCCTTCCAGACCAGGTGGCCACAGTGGAATGTCTTCCCACCCACATTGGCATTGTGTGTGTTGACAGAGGTTACCGACAGGTGTGGTACCCATTTCCATGAAGACGTCCACCATGTTGAATGGATTACCACCTACATGTTACGTCGGGGCAAACATGTCCTTCCCACTGGGTAGGTCTGCACCTTCTCTGGCATGAAGCAGCAGGCCATGGCTCTGGCACCAGTTATCCATGTCTATGACGCCCTAGGTGGATGTCCGTGTCAGATGGGGTGTTGGGTATGGTGGCCGGTGTGCAGTCATCTGCATACCTTGTCTGCCACAATCGCCCTATGTTTGCATGCACATTGGAAGGTCGAATGCCGAACGGCAGGGGGCCCAGGACTGAGCCCAGTGGACCTCCACTCGAGACCAGCTTTGTGTCTGACACGGCACCAGGAACACAAACCCTGTGTGGTGTGACCTCCAACCATTCTGAGAACCATCGTGTGACATATGTCCCCACATGTATACTGGCGAGCCTTTCCATGAGTCCCACGTGGAGTGTGTTCTGAACGCTCCCACCAGGTCATGGTAGTGTGTGCAAACCGACGTACCCCCATCAATGGCCTTGGTGACCGCTCCAGACAGGACGAGCAGGTTTGGGAGGCAGGATCTGCCCTTGACTAAGTCGTTGTGGGTATGTTCCGGTATTGGCTGTACACCACTGTGTATTCATGGGCACCTGTATAGACCTCCCCGCAGCTTTGCAGACAAGGCTTGTCAAGCTGATAGGGCGGGAATGTCTACAGTCCATAACACCACTACCCTGGCATAGTGGGACCACAGATGCCATATGCCCTCCAGCCGGGCCCTAGCCCGCAGTAAGGCTAACATGACACAGTGGCCTTATGTGTGGGGCGAGGGCCTCAATGAGGTTGGGTAGCACACAGCCAGGGACACCATCGGGCCCATTGGTGCTGTGTTCAGCCTAACAGATATCAGATCACTCCAGGGCATATGAGATGTTTCGAGGCTAGACTCTGGTGGGATGGATATGTCCCCTCTTGGGGGGGTGGATGTATGCATGGAACATGTCCGCTGGTTTGTTGACAATGTCTGTGGGTGCAGTGACCGTTGTACCATTCTGGATCATTTCGGCCATGACTGTCGCTCCCACCATGTCCCTACCACAGTTAAGGAAGGCCCTATAGTTTGTCTCATGTGCCCTCTGCAGTACCACTCCCACAAGCAGCCTTGGATGATTGTATGTGTGGCCGATGTTGACGCCCGGTATGACTGGATGATGGCTTCCCTGGTACTGATATTGCTCTGTCATGTATTAGCTCCAACTGTTGATGTACAGTTTGTCAGTGGCTGGGGTCCACCAGACCATGTGCCTACCTTTGGTGGACAAGGTCCTGATGTTATCATGATCGCTTGGTGCAGACATCCCTGGGGTGCTCAGGAAGGCATTAGTAAGGGAGTTGGCAGTGCGGCTGTGTTCACCACTGGCATGGAGGACTTGTAGGGTACCACACCGGTCGTATGAGGTGTGTGGTTTGCTGTGGAGAGGTCGTCACTTAGGTCTCCCATGCCGGTGTTGGGTGCAGGATGTGGATTACCAGTGGATCCACTATATGGTCTGACATCACCATTGAGGGATGTACATCCTGTGTGGAGCATATCCTCCCCATGTGTGATGGGCAGAACTGGTATACGTCCCCCCCTAGTGGGTATGGTTCATGGCTGTTTCACAGCAGTCAGGTGTATGAACACCCGGGACCTGTGGCGTAGGGTGTTGTGTCATGGGTAATGTTCCCGGTCTATGTATGGGTGGTTGATGTCACCGAATACGGTGCTGTTGTGAGAGCATGCACACTCACCAGTGTCCTCAGGACGGCTGTGCAGGTATCCTGGGTTTGGGAGGGTGGTCTGTAGCATTCAAACAAACTGTAGGGCAGTCCTACCCATGGTTAATTGCACCTGGATATTCCCCGCTGCAACGGCCACGTCTGTGGTATGGCCAGGTTGCTGTTGTGTGGCTGGACACACACGACGGTCCACATTCTGCCACCCATACCGTCGCACCATGTGTATGCATGTCTGCTCTGTGCCGAGTCTAAGTGTCTGAGCATGCCCAGTAAGCAGTTGTGTAGATGGACACACAGTACAGTGCACACCGCGCCCGACTGCAGTAATACCTCGGGTGCATGCCTGTATCCCTTCGCACGCCACGTCTGTGGCATGGCGGGTTGATGTTGTGTGGCTGGACACACCACGACGGTCCACATTCTGCCACCCATGCTGCCGCACCATGTGTATGCATGTCTGCTCTGTGCCGAGTCTAAGTGTCTGAGCATGCCCAGTAAGCAGCTGTGTAGATGGACACACTGTACAGTGCACACCGCGCCCGACTGCAGTAATACCCCGTGAGCATGTCTGTCTCCCCTTTGCAACCACTAGGTGTGGGAGGCATGGCCAGTACACCGCCGGGGGTACACCGCGACAGTCGTCACCGATGTCTGCTACTAGGCGTGTAGCCATGGCCAATGGCATCCTGCATAGCCATGGTGACCATCCAGGTGACACATAAGTGGCTGTCATGCCACATTGGCTGCCTACATCCTGCACCGGATGCCCTCTCATAGGGTAAACTGTCATGTGGTGCATCCGTATTCCTGTCGTGATGTACTGATCAGTAGTTATTTGGTATTCCGACTGCAGCACTAACGTGTTACTGTCGGCCACCTTGGGATGGTAACAGGCTGCGTGACTCTGTCTTCATTCCCTATCGGACGCATTGCCTCTGCAGATGATACCACCCACCTAGGGGTATGCCTCCTGACAGTGCTGTGCTCAGTAATCCCGGTAGCGCATTCTGTAAATGCTTCATGCTGTAGTGAGTTCATGTAGGTAGCCGTAAGTTCCACTCTCGGCCCTTGTGTGTGTGTGTGTGTGTGTGTGTGTGTGTTTCCAGCTGCCTCTGCAGATGAACAAGCTTTTAGGCGGCTTCGCAACACATACCTTGGCTATTGCCAGCTATTTTCTTCACGGGTGATGTCAGCCGCCTAGAAGTGTGCCTCTGACAGCTGTTCTCAGTAAACTTCGATGGCGCATTCTGTAAATGCTTCATGCTGTAGTGAGTTCATGTAGGTAGGCGTAGGTTCGACTCTCTGTGTGTGTGTGTGTGTGTGTGTGTTTCCAGCTGCCTCTGCAGATGAACAAGCTTTTAGATCGCGAACACATACCTTGGCTATTGCCAGGTATTTTCTTACGGGCGATCTCAGCCGTTTAGTAGTGTGCCTCTGACAGCTGTGCTCAGTAAACTTGGTAGCGCATTCTGTAAATGCTTCATGCTGTAGTGACTTCATGTAGGTAGGCGTAGGTTCGACTCTCGGCCCCTCTGTGTGTGTGTGTGTGTGTGTGTGTGTGTGTGTGTTTCCAGCTGCCTCTGCAGATGAACATGCTTTTAGACGCTTTGCAACACATACCTTGGCTATTGCCAGCTATTCTCTTACGGGTGATGTCAGCCGCCTAGAAGTATGCCTCTGACAGCGCTGTGCTCAGTAAACTCAGTAGCGCGTTCTGTAAATGCTTCATGTTGTAGTGAGTTCATGTAGATAGGCGTAGGTTAGACTCCGGCCTTCTGTGTGTGTGTGTGTGTGTGTGTGTGTGTGTGTGTGTTTCCAGCTGCTTCTGCAGATGAACATGCTTTTTAGATGCTTCTACGCAAGCACATCACCTGGCTATTGCCAGCTATTCTCTTACGGGTGATGTCAGCCGCCTAAGTATGCCTCTGACACGCTGTGCTCAGTAAACCTTCGGTAGCTGGCGTTCTGTAAATGCTTCATGCTGTAGTGAGTTCATGTAGATAGGCGTAGGTTTGACTCCCACATCTTCCCTGTGTGTGTGTGTGTGTGTTTCCAGCTGCCTCTGCAGATGATCAGGCTTTAGGCGGCCATAGCACGCAAACCTTGACTATCAGCGGCGGCCATTCCTTTACGGATGTTGTCACCCACCTGTACATGTGCCTCTGATGGTGGTGTGCCTCAGTGGCCCGTGGCGCATTCAACTACACCGTACCTGTGCCCGTCAGACGTTTGTCGCGTTTGGGTATGTGAAGGGGTGTGGTCAATCACCATGCCTGCCACATGTGTATTGTGTGTCCATGCTCCCAGATGCATGGGTTCATCACTGATATTGCCTTGTGGTTTCACGCCGAACACTCATATCCTGTCGCCATCCATGTGTTTTGTGGATGGTGGTCAATGCAGCTTGCTCGATGTACTGCATGTGTGCCTGTTGTGGTCGGCTGAACACCGCCGTGCGCGTGTTCTCCGCACCGCACCATGCTATGGTGTGGTGGGGTGATGCTGTGTACATTACACTCCCGGGCCTGCCATGTGTCCATGTGATAAAAGTCTCGGTATGGGCCGGCACTGCCACATGTGTCCGGTCTGTATCTCTGACATTGTATATCTACGCATTACCTATGTTGTGCTCCACGTGACTGCTGCTCTAGCATGGACGGCTGTCTTTCCATGTATCGCATATTTGCGGCTGACACATATAACTGTGAGTACGTTGCTGCATATCCACTCATTGTCCGAAAATATGCACTGTCCGTATTCAGAACACCGTAGGGGCGACATCTGCTGGATATCATTGGCAGACAGCTATCCTTGCTGACCTGACGTAGTGTACCTGTAATAATAACACCATACACCTTGTGTGTACTTGCCCTAGTTCACGGTGTGTGTATGTCTACCTGTGCTGTATGCATGGCGTGTAATCGTGTGTCCGCTACAGCCATCTGTGCAGGTAATACGCCACTATGGGTAATCCTTTGTGGGC
>NC_056739.1:1781988414-1782019635 GCF_019279795.1 Protopterus annectens | reverse complement strand
TTAAAATTTTGGGGTTGAAAAAAATTTTCCCAAAAACACAGGGGCCCCAAAAGGGGGGTGGGCAAAGGTGCTTGGCCTTTGGGGGGAAGGAAAGGGGGGCACTGTTTGGGGGAACATTCACCTGCCGTCAGGGTGCAGCAGCTGGTATAACCAGGCGCATGTTTCAGACTGTAATGGCGGGCGCAGGCACGTGCGAACGGCAGAACCAGGAAGGGCAGAGGCTGCAGAGGTCCGCCAATCCATTCCTTAAATGAGAACATCCAGTCATTGGCGAATGCCGATGTTCTGGATAGGAGATTAGGTGAGATGGCTGGGATCCTCGACCGAGGCATGGCCATCCGTGAGCGCGAAGCTGTCCGTGCTGGAACACCTGGTAGGGTGAGGCGTAGGGCACGTGGGCGTAGGCCAGCAACACCACCAAGTGCAGGTCGACGTGGTGCGCACCTCCCATGCCCACCCACACAGTGCTGGTAGCAGCAGCAGTGCAGCTGCTGCTACACCAACCACACCAGGACACAGCAGGCCACGTGGACGTGGCCCTGGACGGTCCCAGCATGGACACGTTTCCAGCGGACATGTGTCATTGGAGAGTGGCCACTCTATACCTCCACCCGGTAGTGCCCGTGCGACCCCAGGCAGGCACGGGTCACGCCGCAGGCGGACACAGTGAGCCGTACCACCTGCACTGTACAGTCTGGGGCTGCCAAGTATACCCCGTGTAGGCATCACAGATGACTGAACTGTGTACACACATACCCACATACAGCAGACACAACTGTAGGGCTCCACCACATCCACATGCATTCTGCACAGTCATGCCCAGTAAATGCACAGCCCCTTACACACACACATGATGTCATCCATTGGTACAGCCTATGCCCGTGGCACACATATCACCCTGTGCATATGATGAAGCCTCTGCCGCAGAACCGTGAGCTACACCATCGGTGCACGGTTATGCAAACATATTCTGATGCACAGGGTGGACAAGATAGTGAGAGGTGTATGTGATACCTGTGTCCGCATAGTGATGTGTATGTTGCGGTGGTTGTGTATGGCAGGTGACAGGTGCGTATGTGACGTGGGTCATGCACTGACATCATGCAGCAGACATACCATGTAGTGCAGGTGCAGCATACATTGTTTTGTGTACACGGTATGCGTGGTGGTTACATGTGTAGCACCATGTTGGTTCAGTTAACCCGTATGCCAATTATGGTGTACTTGCATGTGCCTACTGGGAGCACTGTTATCAGTTCCCCACGTGTAGTTGTGGGGTACCCACAGGCACATCTGGCAATATCAGCATAGCACAGGTACCCACAACCGGCATGGACCCCTACATAGGTACATAGGCGCACATGTACATACCAGGCTATGTGCCCTATGGCATGTGTAATCCTAGCCAGAGTGTGTGTGGCTGCTAACACCCCTTAGGATGAGGATACCACATCCATCGGTCTCCTGTCCCCCGTCCAGCACTGACACAGAGATGATGCATACCTATGATCACACATCCACACGTCATGATTACTCCTGGACAAAGTCAGTCAGGGCCTCTGCTTCACATGGGCTGGCAATCCTCTCCGTGTTGTAGGGGGTCTCTGGGCATTGACCCTGTTCCCCCAGCACGTCCTAGTCATCTTCGTGGTGAGGTGTCTGACAGTCGCTTCTGTGCCCGTGTTTGCCTGGAGCCTAGGAGGTGGAACATGTCCATGTCACCCAGGTCGGACATGGCCGTGTATGTCAGGCACAGATCACCACAGAGCAGACGTGCTGGGAAGGTATACAGCCGGAGTCCCCTTGGTCGGGCAGCGTGTGACACATGTCCCAGCACCTTTATCCCCGCATTGTGGAACGTTTGTGGTCCTTCCGAGTGCTGCAGGTGTCAGGTTAGGTACAGCCCAGATGTGCCATTGTACGCAATCATTGCTCTGGTGTGTGATGTGTACAGGGGTACAATGAACACCCCTGATGTGGATGTGATTCCTTCCAGACCAGGTGGCCACAGTGGAATGTCTTCCCACCCACATTGGCATTGTGTGTGTTGACAGAGGTTACCGACAGGTGTGGTACCCATTTCCCTGAACACGTCCACCATGTTGAATGGATTACCACCTACATGTTACGTCAGAGCGAACATGTCCTTCACACTGGGTAGGTCTGCACCTTCTCTGGCATGTAGCAGCAGGCCATGGCTCTGGCACCAGTTATCCATGTCTATGAGGCCCCAGGTGGATGTCCGTGTCAGATGGGGTGTTGGGTATGGTGGCCGGTGTGCAGTCATCTGCATACCTTGTCTGCCACAATCCCCTATGTTTGCATGCACATTGGAAGGTCAAATGCCGAGCGGCAGGGTGCCCAGGACTGAGCCCTGTGGGCCTCCACTCGAGACCAGCTTTGAGTCTGACACGGCACCAGGAACACAAACCCTGTGTGGTGTGACCTCCATCCATTCCGAGAACCATCGTGTGACATATGTCCCCACATGTACGCTGGCGAGCCTTTCCATGAGTCCCACGTGGAGTGTGTTTTGAACGCTCCGCCAGGTCATGGTAGTGTGTGCAAACCGACGTACCCTCATCAATGGCCTTAGTGACCACTCCAGACAGGCCGAGCAGGTTTGGGAGGCAGGATCTGCCCTTGACTAAGTCGTTGTGGGTATGTTCCGGTATTGGCTGTACACCACTGTCTGTATTCATGGGCACCAGTATGGACCTCCCCGCAGCTTTGCAGACAAGGCTTGTCAAGCTGATAGGGCAGGAATGTCTACAGTCCATAAGAGCACTACCCTGGCGTAGTGGGACCACAGCTGCCGTATGCCATCCAGCGGGGACATAGCCCGTAGTAAGGCTAACATGACACAGCGGCCTTATGTGTGGGGCGAGGGCTTCAATGAGGTTGGGTAGCACACAGCCAGGGACACCATCGGGGCCCATTGGTGCTGTGTTCACCGCCTAACAGATATCAGATCACTCCAGGGCATATGAGATGTTTTGGAGGCTAGACTCTGGTGGGATGGATACGTCCCCTCTTGGGGGGGGTGGATGTATGCATGGCACATGTCCGCTGGTTTGTTGACAATGTCTGTGGGTGCAGTGACCGTTGTACCATTCTGGATTAATTCCGGCCATGACTGTGCACTCCCACCCATGTCCCTACCACAGCTAAGGAAGGCCCTATGGTTGTCTCATGTGCCCTCTGCAGTACCACTCCCACAAGCGGCCTTGGATGATTGTATGTGTGGCCGTATGTTAACGCCGGTATGAATGGGTGATGGCTTCCTGGTACTGATATTGCTCTGTCATGTATTAGCTCCAACTGTTGATGTACAGTTTGTCAGTGGCTGGGGTCCACCAGACCATGTGCCTGCCTTCGGTGGACAAGGTCCTGATGTTATCATGATCGCTTGGTGCAGACATCCCTGGGGGTGCTCAGAGAAGGCATTCGTAAGGGTTCTGGCAGTGCGGCCTGTGTTCACCACTGGCATGGAGGACTTGTAGGGTACCACACCGGTCGTATGATGTGTGTGGTTTGCTGTGGAGAGGTCATCACTTAGGTCTCCCATGCCGGTGTTGGGTGCAGGATGTGGATTACCAGTGGATCCACTATATGGTCTGACATCACCATTGAGGGATGTACATCCTGTGTGGAGCATATCCTCCCCATGTGTGATGAGCAGAACTGGTATACGTCCCGCCCTAGTGGGTATGGTTCATGGCTGTTATACAGCAGTCAGGTGTATGAACACCCGGGACCTGTGGCGTAGGGTGTTGTGTCATGGGTAATGTTCTCAGTCTATGTATGGGTGGTTGATGTCACCCAATACGGCGGTGTTGTGAGAGCATGCACACTCACCAGTGTCCTCAGGACGGCTGTGCAGGTATCCTGGGTTTGGGAGTGTGGTCTGTAGCATGCAACAAACTGTAGGGCAGTCCTACCCATGGTTAATTGCACCTGGATATTCCCCGCTGCAACGGCCACGTCTGTGGCATGGCCGGGTTGCTGTTGTGTGGCTGGACACACGACGGTCCACAGTCTGCCACCCATGCCGTCGCACCATGTGTATGCATGTCTGCTCTGTGCCGAGTCTAAGTGTCTGAGCATGCCCAGTAAGCAGCTGTGTAGATGGACACACAGTACAGTGCACACCGCCCGACTGCATTAATACCCCAGGTGCATGCCTGTTTCCCCTCGCAACGGCCACGTCTGTGGCATGGCCGGGTTGCTGTTGTGTGGCTGGACACACGACGGTCCACATTCTGCCACCCATGCCGTCGCACCATGTGTATGCATGTCTGCTCTGTGCCGAGTCTAAGTGTCTGAGCATGCCCAGTAAGCAGCTGTGTAGATGGACACACAGTACAGTGCACACCGCACCCGACTGCAGTAATACCCCGGGTGCATGCCTGTTTCCCCTTCGCAACGCCACGTCTGTGGCATGGCCGGGTTGCTGTTGTGTGGCTGGACACACGATGGTCCACATTCTGCCACCCATGCTGTCGCACCATGTGTATGCATGTCTGCTCTGTGCCGAGTCTAAGTGTCTGAGCATGCCCAGTAAGCAGCTGTGTAGATAGACACACAGTACAGTGCACACCGCCCGACTGCGTTGATACCCGTGAGCATGTCTGTCTCCCCTTTGCAACCGCTAGGTGTGAGAGGCATGGCCAGTACACACGACAGTCGTCACCGATGTCTGCTACTAGGCGTGTAGCCATGGCCAATGGCATCCTGCATAGCCATGGTGACCATCCAGGTGACACATATGTGGCTGTCATGGCACATTGGCTGCCTACATCCTGCACGCCGGATGCCCTCTTATAGGGTATACTGTCATGTGGTGCATCCCGTATTCCTGTCGTGATGTACTGATCAGTAGTTATTTGGTATTCCCGACTGCAGCACTAACGTGTTACTGTACGGCCACCTTGGGATGGTAACAGGCTGCGTGACTGCGCACTCTGTCTTCATTCCCTATCGGACGCATTGCCTCTGCAGATGATACCACCCACCTAGGGGTATGCCTCCTGACAGTGCTGTGCTCAGTAATCCCGGTAGCGTTCTGTAAATGCTTCATGCTGTAGTGAGTTCATGTAGGTAGGCGTAGGTTCGACTCTCGGCCCTTCTGTGTGTGTGTGTGTGTGTGTGTGTGTGTGTGTTTCCAGCTGCCTCTGCAGATGAACAAGCTTTTAGACGCTTCGCAACACATACCTTGGCTATTGCCAGCTATTCTCTTACGGGTGATGTCACCCGCCTAGAAGTATGCCTCTGACAGCGCTGTGCTCAGTAAACTCGGTAGCGTTCTGTAAATGCTTCATGCTGTAGTGAGTTCATGTAGGTAGGCGTAGGTTCGACTCTCGGCCCTTCTGTGTGTGTGTGTGTGTGTGTGTGTGTTTCCAGCTGCCTCTGCAGATGAACAAGCTTTTAGACGCTTCACAACACATACCTTGGCTATTGCCAGCTATTCTCTTACGGGTGATGTCACCCGCCTAGAAGTATGCCTCTGACAGCGCTGTGCTCAGTAAACTCGGTAGCGCGTTCTGTAAATGCTTCATGCTGTAGTGAGTTCATGTAGGTAGGCGTAGGTTCGACTCTCGGCCCCTCTGTGTGTGTGTGTGTGTGTGTGTGTTTCCAGCTGCCTCTGCAGATGAACAAGCTTTAGGCAACCGCAACACATACCTTGGCTATTGCCAGCTATTCTCTTACGGGTGATGTCACCCGCCTAGAAGTATGCCTCTGACAGCGCTGTGCTCAGTAAACTCGGTAGCAAGTTCTGTAAATGCTTCATGCTGTAGTGAGTTCATGTAGGTAGGCGTAGGTTCGACTCTCGGCCCTTCTGTGTGTGTGTGTGTGTGTGTGTGTGTGTTTCCAGCTGCCTCTGCAGATGAACAAGCTTTTAGGCGCTTCGCAACACATACCTTGGCTATTGCCAGCTATTCTCTTACGGGTGATGTCACCCACCTAGAAGTATGCCTCTGACAGCGCTGTGCTCAGTAAACTCGGTAGCGCGTTCTGTAAATGCTTCATGCTGTAGTGAGTTCATGTAGGTAGGCGTAGGTTCGACTCTCGGCCCTTCTGTGTGTGTGTGTGTGTGTGTGTTTCCAGCTGCCTCTGCAGATGAACAAGCTTTTAGACGCTTTGCAACACATACCTTGGCTATTGCCAGCTATTCTCTTACGGGTGATGTCACCCGCCTAGAAGTATGCCTCTGACAGCGCTGTGCTCAGTAATCTCGGTAGCGCGTTCTGTAAATGCTTCATGCTGTAGTGAGTTCATGTAGATAGGCGTAGGTTCGACTCTCGGCCCCTCTGTGTGTGTGTGTGTGTGTGTGTGTTTCCAGCTGCCTCTGCAGATGAACATGCTTTTAGACGCTTCGCAACACATACCTTGGCTATTGCCAGCTATTCTCTTACGGGTGATGTCACCCGCCTAGAAGTATGCCTCTGACAGCGCTGTGCTCAGTAATCTCGGTAGCGTTCTGTAAATGCGTCATGCTGTAGTGAGTTCATGTAGATAGGCGTAGGTTCGACTCCCGGCCCTTCCTTATGTGTGTGTGTGTTTCCAGCTGCCTCTGCAGATGAACATGCTTTTAGACGCTTCGCAACACATACCTTGGCTATTGCCAGCTATTCTCTTACGGGTGATGTCACCCGCCTAGAAGTATGCCTCTGACAGCGCTGTGCTCAGTAATCTCGGTAGCGCGTTCTGTAAATGCGTCATGCTGTAGTGAGTTCATGTAGATAGGCGTAGGTTCGACTCCCGGCCCTTCCCTGTGTGTGTGTGTGTGTGTGTGTGTTTGTATCCAGCTGCCTCTGCAGATGATCAGGCTTTTAGACACCGCAACACAAACCTTGGCTATCAGCGGCCATTCCTTTACGGATGTTGTCACCCACCTGTACATGTGCCTCTGATGGTGGTGTGCTCGGTGGTCCACGTAGCGCATGCCATACCTGTGTCGTACGTTTGTGCGTTTGGGTATGTGGGGGTGTGGTCACTCACCATGCCTGCCACATGTGTGTGTGTCCATGCTCCCAGCTGCATGGGTTCATACGGTATTGCCTTGTGGTTTACGCAGAACACTCATATCCTGCCGCCATCCCTGTGTTTGTGGATGGTGATACGCAGCTCGTGTACTGCTTGTGTGCCTGTTGTGTTCGGCGACCGCGTGTTCTCCACGTGCACCATGCTATGGTGTGGTGGGGTGATGCTGTGTACATTACACTCCCGGGCCTGCCACATGTGTCCGTCTGTATCTCTGTCATTGTATATCTACGTACCTATGTTGTGCCCGTACTGCTGCTCTAGCATGGACGGCTGTCTTTCCCATGTATCGCATATTTGCACGGCTGACACATATAACTGTGGTACGTTGCATATCCACTCATTGTCCATGCACTGTCCGTATTCCAGAACACCGTAATGACATCTGCTGGATATCGTGGCAGACAGCTATCCTTGCTGTCCTGACAGTGTACCTGTACCGCCATACACCTTGTGTGTACTTGCCTAGTTATGGTGTGTGTATGTCTACCTGTGCAGTATGCTTGGCCGTGTGTGTGTCCGCTACAGCCATCTGTGCAGGTGTCGCCACTATGGGTAATCCTTGTGGACCGCTGTTTCATGTGCACGTCTGCACATACCTGCAGACCGTACTACCCCTCCTACGCAGCGGACTTAGATCGACTGCTGCCCTAGACTGTAGGACTCCATGGCCCACCACCACAGCACATGGTGCCCCCATCTTGGTATACCTACATGACACACCTACTAGACAGGTGGCCCTACTAGTGCGGCGCCCTGGGCAGCCGCAGGATTGCCGTATGCCTACGGCCGGATATGGGCACATCACAAGGCATACGTCTACATTCGGTGTTTTACGACGTCCAGGTTATAATACCAGAGGGGGGACCTCATCAGCTATGCTATAGAATGCGGATCTAGTTGGATTAGTAGGTGGAGGGTTGGCCACACACCAGGGCTGACCGATGGAACACTGATGAGGCCTCTTTTGAGAGGCAGGTGGAGCAAGCCCGGGTAGCGGGAATGTAGTTTAGGTACAGATGTAGGGTTAGCACACATTTGGCCACTCTTTCAGTTCTGTACCGCTGTATTACAGTGATATGCTATGCATATCTTCCATATACATTGTTAAATCTTTGATTGATGAGTATTGGGCATAGTACAATATCATATGATACATGTGTTAATAGGATGCCTTCTGAGATGTTAACATATGTGTGTGTGGTTAACATTGCGTCTGTGCTTTCTATGCTGTGGTTACATGTTCATTGTTTGCACAGAAAGTAACACATGGAAGTGTAAGGGGGGATATATAAAGCCTCTATGTTATGTGTAAGTCTCACGGAGCCTACGGGTGATAGCGCTTACATGTCTATGGAGTAACCTTTGGATACCACATGTGACCTGTCGTGGACGAAATGTCTACGTTGACTGTTTCATCTACCTATGTGTGTCTTGGTTTGTGTGCCATAAGGTGCCAGCGGGTCTTTGATGTTGATTAGGTGTATTCCATGGTCAATTGACATTAATCCTATTAATTCACTGAAGGATGTTCTTCATTGGTGGGAACGCCATAGTTTGACCATCGTATGGCTTTCCTAGCTGACGTTGATATTGTGCCATTGGTATGTGTTCCACAGGTCACCCATTTGTTCCGCGGTATGGGGCGTGTGATCCCCATTTCGGTGCTGGCAGATTGAGTGCTGTATGCGCGGTATTTGCACAGCGGTCTGGCTTTGTATGGGGAGTGTCTACTGTTGTCCCTATCTGTATTTCCTGTGTTATGCCTCACTGCAGCTGTGTGGTTACACCAGGTTCGCGGTTATGGGTGCCATCTTGGTCCTCGCTTGTCCATCCCTAGCGATTGTCTACTGGACACTGGTATGGAGCAGTACACATTTCACACCTGCATTTAGCATTAGCGGTGGATGCTTTGCACTATCAGTGGGGAGTAAGGCACGTGCTACTCCCACATCCCTCCCACGGTGCGGGACAACGTATTATCTGCCAAACAACACCGAGCTCCGTTTCTGCATACCCAGGATCCCATGGCTGCAACCCTCGACGGTACCCATTACACATCCGGCATGTGTGCGGGAATGGGATGTGGACGCACCTCTATGGACTCTACAATCTGGGAATATCTGGACATATGTCCTGCATTCCGTGGACAGTTGTCGTCAACCCTGAACACGCTGGGGGTGCATATGTCTGGCTGTACCGTAGTCACGGCTGTCAGTTCTTTCGGGTCTCGATCGTAGCTGGTTGACATTGCGTACGGATGAATCTCTGGGGTCCTACTATGAACACCATTGTGCATATGTACAGTGTAGACCTTGTTGGACTGTGTCCATCTGGCTAGTGGGTTTGACTGCTGCTGTATGTTCCCCAATCGCGGATGTCTGCTTGCTACCCATATTATGTAGTGCTACGTTAACCAGGGTATTCTAAACTGAAACCGGATGGTGTAAATCCAATGATGCAGGCTAGGAGATGCTTTAAGTAATCCTCAAATGTCCCATTAGGATATGTCCGCCACTGTATTGTCAAACTGACACAACCAAAACATGTAGATCCTATTAATTCATTGACGGATGTTCTTTATAAGCGTGAACGCCATAGTTTCAGGATCCTATGACTTTCCTACTTGGCGTTGTTGGTGTGCCATTAGTATGTGTTCCGCAGGTCGCCCATTTGTTCCGCGGTATGGAAGCGAGTGATCCCCATTCTCTTTCTGGCAGATTGAGTGCTGTGTACGCCGGTATTCGCACGGCGGTCTGACTTTGTATGTGGAGTCTCTACTGTAGTCCCTATCTGTATTCCCTGTGTTTTGCCTTACTACAGCTGTGTGATTCCACCAGGTTTGCAGTTATGGGTGCCATCTTGGCGTCGTTTGTCCATCCATGGGAACTGCCTAATGGACACTGGTATAGGGCTGTACACATTTCACAGCTGCATTTAGCATTCTCCAGTGGATGATTTGCATTATTAGTGCGGAGTAACGCATATGCCATACCCACATCCCTCACACGAGGCGGGACAACGGATCATCTGCCAATCAACACCGAGACCCATTTCTGCATACCCACGATCCCATGGCTGCAACCCTCGACAGTACCCGTTGCACATCCTCCATGTGTGGGAATGGGATGTGGACGCACTTCTATGGACTGGACAATCTGGGGATTTCTGTGCATATCACCTGCATTTCATGGACAGTTGTCATCAACCTTGAACACGCTGGTGGTGCATATATGTAGCTGTGCCGTAGTCACGGCTGTCACTTCATCTGGGTCTCCCGATCGCAGCAGGTTGACATTGCGTACGGATAAATTTTTGGGTCCTACAATGGACACCAATGTGCATATGTAAAGTGTAGAACTTATTGGACTGTGTCCATCTGGCCAGTGGGTTTGACTGCTGCTGTATGTTCAGCAATCACGGATGTCTGTTTGAGTACCCATATTATGTAGTGCTACGTAAACCGGGCTTTCCGCCACTGAACCCAAATGGTGTAATTCCAATGATGCAGGCTAACAATTGCTTTAACTAATCCGCAGATATCCCATTGGGACATTCCCGCCTCTGTATTGTCAAATTAACACGAACAAAACATGTAGATCCTATTAATTCATTGAAGGATGTTCTTTATATGTGTGTACGCCATAGCTTAAACATCCTATAACCTTTCTAGTTGACGTTGTTGGTGTGCCATTAGTATGTGTTCCGCAGGTCGCCCATTTGTTCCGCGGTATGGAAGCGAGTGATCACCATTCTCTTGCTGGCAGATTGAGTGCTGTGTATGCCGGTATTCGCACGGCGGTCTGACTTTGTATGTGGAGTCTCTACTGTAGTCCCTATCTGTATTCCCTGTGTTTTGCCTTACTACAGCTGTGTGATTCCACCAGGTTTGCAGTTATGGGTGCCATCTTGGCCGTACGTTTGTCCATCCTTGGGAAATGCCTACTGGACAGTGGTGTAGGGCTGTACCCATTTCACAGCTGCATGTAGCATTCTCCGGTGGATGATTGTCATTATTGGTGGGGGGTAAGGCATGTTCTATACCCACATCCCTCCCACGGGGCGGGACAATGGATTATCTGCCAAACAACACCGAGCCCCATTTCTGCATACCCACGATCCCATGGCTGCAGCCCTCGACGGTACCCATTATACATTCTTCATGTGTGCGGGACTGAGATGTGGACGCACATCTATGGACACGGCCATATGGGTATTTCTGCCCATATGTTCTGCGTTTCATGGACACCTGTCATCAACCTTAAACACGCTGGTGGTGCATATGTCTAACAGTGCCGTAGTCATGGCTGTTACTCCTTCAGCGTCGCTTCCTCCATCACGTTTATCTTGCTTAGGGCTAAATTTTTGGGTCCTACAATGGACACCAATGTGCATATGTAAAGTGCAGAACCTGTTGGACTGTGTCCATCTGGCCAGTGGGTTTGACTGCTGCTGTATGTTCCCCAATCACGGGTGTGTGTTTGACTACACATATTATGTAGTGCTACGACATCCAGGTCTTTCAAACCTGACACCGAATGGTGTACATCCAAAGATGCAGGTTAGCAACTGCTTTACATAATCCTCTGAGGTCACAATACGAAATATCCGCCACTGTATTGTCAGAATAACACCACCATGACATGTGGATCCTATTAATTCATTGAAGGATGTTCTTTATATGTGGGGACGCCATAGCTTGACCATCCCATAACCTTCCTAGTTGACGTTGGTGGTGTGCCATTACTATGTGTTCCTCAGATCGCCCATTTGTTCCGCAGTATGTAAGCGAGTGAACCCCATTTTCTTGCTGGCAGATTGAGTGCTGTCTACGCCGGTATTCGCACGCCGGTCTGGCTTTGTATGGGGGGTGTGTACTGTGGTCCCTATCTGTATTTTCTGTGTTATGCCTTACTGCAGCTGTGGAATTACACCGGGTTTGCAGTTATGGGTGACCATCTTGGTCTAAGGTTTGTCCGTCCATGGGAAATGCCTACTGGACACTGGTATAGGGCTGTACACATTTCACAGCTGCATTTAGCATTCTCCGGTGGATGATTTGCATTATTAGTGGGGAGTAATGCATGTGCTATACCCACATACCTCCACGGGCGGACAGACGGATTATCTGCCAATCAACACCGAGCCCCATTTCTGCATACCCACGATCCCATGTCTGCAACCCTCGACGGTACCCATTGCACATCCTTCATGTGTGCGGGAATGGGATGTGGACGCACGTCTATGGACTCGGCAACCTGGGGAGTCCTATTCATATGTCCTGCATTTCATGGACACTTGTCATCAACCTTGAACACGCTGGTGGTGCATATATGTAGCTGTGCCGTAGTCACGGCTGTCACTTCATCTGGGTCTCGATCGCAGCGGTTGACATTGCGTACGGATAATTTTTGGGTCCTACAATGGACACAAATGTGCATATGTAAAATGTAGAACATGTTGGACTGTGTCCATCTGGCCAGTGGTTGTGACCGCTGCTGTATGTTCCCCAATCGCGGATGTGTGTTTGACTACACATATTATGTTGTGCTACGAAACCCATGTTCTACTACGATTAACCCAAATGGTATTAATGTAATGCTGCAGGTTGGCAACTGCTTTAAGTAATCCTCAGAAGGCCCAGTAGGACATATACGCCACTGTATTGTCAATATAACACAGCCAGAACATGTAGACCCTATGGATTCATTGAAGGATGTTCTTTATAAGCGGGAACGCCAGTGTTTAAACATCCTATGACCTTCCTAGTTGACGTTGTTGGTGTGCCATTGGTATGTGTTCCACTGGTCGCCCATTTGTTCCGCAGTATGGCAGCGGGTAATCCCCATGTTGTTGCTGGCAGATCGAGTGCTGTGTACGCCGGTATTCGCACGGCGGTCTGGATTTCTATGGGGAGTGTCTACTGTAGTTTCCATCTGCATTTCCTGTGTTATGCCTTACTGCAGCTGTGTAATTCCACCGGGCTTGCAGGTATGGGTGCCATCCTGGTCGTAGGCCTGTCCATCCATGGGGATTGCCTACTGGACACTGTTATGGCCTGTACACATTCCACACCTGCATTTAGCATTATCCGGTGGATGCTTTGCATTATTAGTGGGGAGTAGGTCATGTGCTACACCCACATCCCTCCCACGAGGCGGGACAACGGATTATCTGCCAAACAACACCGAGCCCCATTTCTGCATACCCAAGATCCCATGGCTGCAACCCTCGACAGTACCCATTACACATCCTTCATGTGTGCGGGACTGGGATGTGGTCGCACATGTATGGACACGTCGATCTGGGGATTTCTGTTCATATGTCCTGCATTTCATGGACACCTGTCATCAACCTTAAACACGCTGGTGGTGCATATGTCTAACTGTGCAGTAGTCACGGCTATCGCATCATCTGGTGGTCGGAAACGGCTGGATGGAGTTCTGTTAGAAGGTATTTTTGGGTCCTACAATGGACACAAATGTGCATATGTACAGTTAGATGTTGCTGGACTGTGTCCAACTGGCCAGTGGTTTTGACTGCTGCTGTATGTTCCCCAATCGCGGATGTCTGTTTGACTACCCATTCTACGTGGTGCTACGTAAACCAGGTGTTTTAGAACTGTGAATAAATGGTGTATATCCAAAGATGCAGGTTAGCAACTGCTTTAAATAAACCTCAGACGTCCCAATAGGACATATCCGTCACTGTACTTTCAACATAACACCACCGGAACATGTTGATCCCCTATGTATTCATTGAAGCATGTTTTCTTTATAGGTGGGAACGCCATAGTTTACATATCCTAGTTAACGTTGTTGGTGTGCCATTAGTATGTGTTCCACAGGTCGCCCATCTGTTACGCAGTATGGTAGCGAGTGCTCCCCATTTTGTTGCTGGCAGATTGCGTGCTGTGTATGCCGGTGTTCGCACGGCGGTCCGACTTTGTATGGGGAATGTCAAGTGTAGTCCCTATGTGTATTACCTGTGTTATGCCTTACTGCGGCTGTGTAATTCCACCGGGTTTGCAGTTATGGGTGCCATCTTGGTCGTACGCTTGTCCATCCATGAGAATTGCCTACTGGACACTGGTATAGGGCTGTACACATTTCACACCTGCATTTAGCATTCTCCGGTGGATGCTTTGCATTATTAGTGGGGAGTAAGGCAGGTGCTACGCCCACATCCCTCCCACGGGGCGGGACAAAGGATTACCTGCCAAACGACACCGAGCCCTGTTTCTACATACCCAGGACCCCTTGACTGCAACAGTCGACAGTACCCATTACACATCCTTCATGTGTGCGGGACTGTGATGTGGACGCACTTCTATGGACTCGGAACTCTGGGGAATTCTGTGCATATGTGCTGCATTTCATGGACAGCTATCATCAACATTGAACACGCTTGCGGTGCATATGTCTAGCTGTGACGTGGTCACGACTATCGGTTCACGTGGGTGGCGATGAAGGCTGGCACACATTCCGTACGGGAAAATTTTTGGGTCCTACAATGGACACCAATGTGCATATGTAAAGTGTAGAGCTTGTCGGACTGTGTCCGTGTGGCCAGTGGGTTTGACTGCTGCTGTGTGTTCACCAATCGCGGATGTCTGCTTGACTACCCATAGTGTGTAGTGCTACGGAAACCATGTTTCGAGACCGAACCAAATGGTGTACATCCAATGTTGCAGGTTAACAACCGCTTTAATTAATCCCCAGAGGTCCCGGTTGGGAAGTATCGCCACTTTATTGTCGGAACGACACCTCCAGACTAGGTAAATCACGGGCACGTTGGCACGGTCTTAACGGCCATTTGCAAATGTAATTAGCAGACACGTGTCAATACATGTATAATAATACATATTGTCATGCGAAGTTAATGTATGTTATTTGGACAATGGCTTCTGCTATTGACATCCGTTGCTGTGGGTGTTGGCGGTTACCATACACATGGCTTTCTCAAAGGCCGAATTCACAATTCTGAACACTACTGTGGTCTCCTTTAAGGACCCTGAGCCAGTGGTCAACAGTACTGCAGCCACTGCATCACTTACATATGGCGTCTGCCGGTACCTACAGGACTGCATGGATCAGGCATTCCCTTACCCAACTGTGGTTCATTGTACCAATGCCAAGCATCCAGTGTGGTGTACCCCAGCCATACACAAGCTGTACAATGAGAGGAGGTGGCTACTACAAGGCAGAGCAGACACCTTGTGAGGTATGACACCCTTGGTCATTATATGTGTAGAGCTACAGGCTGTCATGACATGGTCCGGGGCACGTTCCACAGATATATCTCCATGGACCTGGCTGACAATCATACAGCCTTCATTTGCTATGCTGGACACCTGGGAGGTCACTCCCACATATGCTCTGACTGGGTTCACGATGATGTGGAGTTTACTCAACATACACACATTGCCAACATACGGGCTGACAGGTTCGGTGAAGACATCTCCACACCCCCCCCACATGAAGAGATGTCTGTACCGGCGGTTTGTGGTCCCCAATGTTCTGTGATGCAGGTGGAACATGCTCTCCAGGGTAGTGAACATAGCATCCATGGGACCAGCTGGTGACCCGACTGTGTACTCCACGATCTCATTGAGGAATTAGACCCACAGTTAGGACAGCTGTTTATTTCTAGCCTCACCTCGGGTAACATACCTGGGTTGTGTCGCATGGCGACTGTAGTCCCACGTCACAGGGCCAATGCCTCCACTGACCCTGGTTATTACTGTCCCATTACCATGAGGAGACCTATCTGCAAAGACATGGGAAGGGATCATACTGCGGCTCGTAGATGAAGGCATAGGGGACCTGCATACTTTGCATCCAACCCGGTTTGGCTTGGTCAGGGGCGGTTCATGCGTTTAAAGCATGGTTGACGTTTTCGGGACAGTCACCGAGGCCATTGATGGGGGTCTTGCAGTCCATACAGCCTACCTCGACCTGGCAAAGGCCTTCAACACAATACCCCCCTCTGGTATCATTGATAAACCCATCGGCTTGGATGTGAACATATCGCAGGATGGGTTGTAAACTGGCTATGTGACACCCCACGGTCATAGTTGCTGGCAGCATGTCGGACCTACTGCCTGTCGAGGCGGTGTCCCACGGGGCTCTGCCCTGGGTCCACTCCTCTTCTACATCTACATTTCCACAGTACAGGCACACACAGGGGTGTTATGGGCGACATTGTTTGTAGATGACTGCGAACCGGGTGCCATAGTGGGACGGACATCTGACACAGATATCCTTCAAAGGGGCCTCCCAGATATGCATATCTGCTGTCAGGGACATGGCCTACAGCTAAATGCAAGGTAATGCAAAATCATACCCGTCGAGGAGAACGAGGTCACCCCTGTCCGGCATATGGGTGGCAGTCCACTGAGCACGGGGGTAATTACCAGGGATCAGGGGACACAGGTTGTCGGTCACCATTCGTTCAACACACACGTTGCTATCGTGGTTCGGTGGGACTTCTACATTGCCCACCTGTTTGTGCAGGGATTCACATCTAGATCAGGGTAGGTCATTGTCTCCTTGTACTCATTACGTGTTACACCTATGATTGAGTACATTGCCCCATTCGGAGGGTATCTGACCCGACACCTACAGCAGCTGGGAAGGCCTCATAGGTTAATTGTCATACAGATGCAGGGTGTCAGGGATTTGTGTAATGCTGGCCCACTGTTAGGACCCTGCTCCATTCGGTCACATACCTCTTGTTCGGTGTTGACCTGTGCCTGACATACGAGGCCATGTCGACCCATATGTCATGTCTATGCTTCACCTACTGTATCTACATCCCTCGGAACCACAAGGGCAGGTGGCGTGAACCTTGACGCGGTCATTAATAGGATGTGTTGGAGTGACACATCGTCACCCAGACACTCACTATGCTGTGGATCTACATCACAGTACATGTGAGGCAGAGATCCTTGCTAGCCTTGTTCGAGGGGATCTTGTCCGTTGGATGGGGATTGCAGATATACCCCAGGGATTACATCATTATCACTGCTTGACAGAGGTATGCGGCAATATCATAGGCATTTTATCTCCGGACGGAAGGTTGGCAAAGGAATCCTAACTATGGACTAGGGTTATGGCTGACCTTGGGTAGATAGCCTACCCTGTACCTATGGACCTATGAACCTATGTTCATAGTTTGTCCCATTTACACTTGTCTATCCCCTATCCTCTTTCTCATGTGTATATTTCTGTGGCACGTGATTGTCCTCTGTATTACCTGCAGGTATGCTGTCTACAGTGCACATACGTCACGGTTGATTACAGTGTATCTGTGTCCCTACCACTGTGATACTGAGGACTACCACACATCCTTCACAACATTACATGCATATGTCCATTCTATTATTCTTTGGCCTATGGGGGGGTGTTAAGGCAACGGTTACACGTGTCCCTGTTTGTGCGCGCGTCATGGTGGTCTTTGACCAGCCTCCGTTCTTGATCGTGGGATGGACGGTAGTGTTGCCGTGTGTTTGGCATGTGTTTTCATTGCGGTACATCTGTGGGAGGTGTGGTTGGCACATGTTCCTCTTTGCAGGGAGCCCCATCCTGGGGTTTTGTGTCATGCATCTACACTTGGCACGTGCCATATGTCCTGTGCTATTCCCACAGTCGTGTATGCCTTCATGCATTACTACTGCGTGTTACTGGCTGTTTGTATGTGGTACACATGGCGATTGTGGTGGTTGGCTTGGCCTATTCCCATGCTATGACATACACATCTGTCAATTAAGTTGTTAAAATCAGACTGTAACACTCATTAGGCTTTTCAAAATGACAGTCAATAACACAGGAAGCTCAGTTTCACAACGTTTTAATAGTGTACACCAGGAGGCAAATAACTATGCAGTACAAGTATAGAGTTTTGTCTGACTCTATACAGGAAGCAGCTTTATGTGTATTGTGTTTACAATCAGCTTTTGCCCACCTTAATGACGTGGTCAGTCACAGGGCATTTACATCACTATAATCCACAATATTCTATTCATACAACGGTGCTAAGGTAATGCTTATTTAATGTTTTCCCATGAGAATAGCACAGCCTTGCAAGGCACCTGGTCAATTAGAATGTCCTTCTGTAAATGTTGCTCTGTCAAGGTTCCAAGCCTGTTCGGATACAATAGTCAGTTCATTTCCTACTAGGTTCCTTTGTCTCTCTGGTGAGCAGCTGTACTCTATCTTCGATAGAGCTCACAAGACCATCCTCCTCAGTGGAAGGAAGAAAGATATACATGTACATACATTTATTATTCTCTAACCCAGCGGATAATTAATGCTGAATGTCATCGCCTGCTGAACTGGTTACTGCCAGGGTCAGAGTTCAATCACACTGCAGCTACGCTTCAGGCAATTACATGCATGATAAGTTCTACTGCCATATTGTAAAATAGGATAAAATGCATTATACACTATTTGCTTCTAAACTAGCACGTCATATATGTTTAGATATATCTTTTCTAACATTCTCCCTCCTTTTAATGCTTTTATTCTATCCAGAAACATATACAACATTATTTCATTCCCTAGCCTCTTCCTCTCTGGAACTTTTAACTAGGCAAGTCATTTGTTTTACATTTCAGAAAGAATTTCATTTGGTATTAACAAATTCCACTCCAGGTCTTGATACATAGTCTCGGTTACAGATCGTCAACAGAGTCCCTAACTAATCCTTTCATACAAGGTATCCATAACAGACACATGCTCCCAATATGAGCAAAACAACACAAATGGCAATCAAGATATTCATTATGAGTGAACCCCATCCACCAAATGGTTTCTGGAAATAGTTCGTCAGTGGGTTTGGGCCTGGTTCCGCCATGGCTGATACCTGCTGTATTACCTCTAGGTGGTCGTTGATATCGTGCTTATTATGTGGTATATACGCACAGCAGTCTTCTTTGATAAGCACGCATTACCACCTCTCGCCGCCAGGGTGCAGTCAAGAGCCATTACATTTTGTAGCACAACAGTTCTCATTGCATTCAGTTCATCAGCCACAAGTTCGAGAGCAGAAAAGTCGCATTGCTCATTACTTCGAGAGGTTTTGACAACTTCCTCAGTTCCCTGATTGATTTCACTGCTCCATAAGCTGGGATTATTCCAGCCCAGGATATAACACTGTCACCAAGTCCATAGGAGTCAATTTTCCTTTATCTCTTACAGAAGAATGATCTTTCCAAACAGCTTCGATTTCACCCACTGGATTAGTAGGTTTCTCGACTGAGTTCCCAGTTCTTGAGCTATATCTCTTACATTTCGTATCGCACCCAGAGGCAATTCTGCAGTATGTCTTATGGCTGGAACCAGATAACCCAAAAACAACTGCGGACCAATTCTCAGGTAACCATTGATATGCTTTTTCCCACAAACAAAATAACAATATTCTACTTTACTACTGATGCGGGTTAACTCTGCATGTAACATTTTCCTGTCTATAACAGACAACTGTTTATACAATTCAGGATGTTTCTGCACATCTTTCCACGTTGTTCTCATTAAGCTTAAATACAATCATAAATCGTGCTACAACTAGTACTGTGATCTTTGGCTTTTATATGACATTTGTAAGACACAGTTATGTTACAATTACTCCCACCAACTTGGACTGTATCATGTTTATAAAAACAGACAATTCCTTTTTGTGTAACAGGTAAGTACAGTGCCACTTTGTCCTGTGATCTCACAGAACCTGTATCAAAAGGTAGATATTCACAAGTCTCAATTTATCCCCAAGGGGACAGCAGACATCAAAAGTCCTCCATATGCTGTAGGTATGGCAGTACAAACCCAGCAATTTGAAATGTTCATAGTCTCTACATGCACACGCTTCATGGCTAGGTATGTGTTGAGGTTTGGATGCCAATCTGTGGCCAGTTCATCACGTTTCATTATTTGTATCTGTGTAGTTATATGCAGGAAAGATCCCAGCAAAAGAAAGGTCACCACAAACATGGTTAATAGGTGTATGATCAGTAGGACAGTAAACCAATGTCTTTGGGGTTGCTTTGTATTGTTATACACTCTGCCCCTGGTCATTCTGTCTCTGTGGTATATCGGCTACGACATGTAAATCAGACTGGATATTCTTTACCGGTTTGCAAAGGGTCAGGTGAACCCAGGACGACCTCTCCGCAACCTTTACTGCAGTAGGCGTTGCCAACAGTACCTGGTACAGACCTTCCCACGTTGGACTCGTCCGGTTACTTGTTTGGATAACATTCAACCACACCCAGGATCCTGGAGTCAGCTCTGCGTCCGGCTTCGTTTGTTCTTTATCTGAAAAAGAGTTTAACTGCAAAACAGTGTTATTGGTTAACAATGCTCTCATGTAACTGGCTAATGAGCCATCGACCTCCAGCTCTGCAGGCATGAGAGCTTTCCACTGTGGCACATAATATGCCATTCCAAATACTACTTCAAAGGGGGTCAAACCCTTTACATTTGGAACTGTTGTCATGCTCAGCAATGCTAGAGGTAGACAGCACATCCAATTCGTCTGGGTGTCACTCATCAACCTCCTCAACTTATTTATCAAAATCCCATTGTACCTCTCCACCAGTCATGCTGACTGTGGGTGGTACGTGCAATGATTCTTCAAGGAAATCCCAAAGAATCACCCAGGTTGCTGGATTGTCTGGTTCACAAAATGTGTTCTATTGTCACTGTAGCTTCTTTCCGGTATGCCACATCTAGGGATACTTTATTTTACTGGGGCCTTTGCCGCTGTTGCTGCATCCAGATTCCTGGTTGGAAATGCTTCTACCCATTTTGAAAACATATCTATAATCACTAAACAGTATTTCTTCCCTTCACATTTATTCAGCTCTATAAACTCCATACAAATAGTATGGAACGGATATGGTGGTGTAGGGAAACTCCCTCGCTTCGGTTGGAATGCTCCCTGTGCATGATGTTTACTGCAAATATGACACGCTGCACAAAATGTTTGTATGTGGTTCCTAATTCCGTATGTTTGGAATATTCTGTTAACCAACTGTACCATCCCCCCTGTTGAGACATGACTCTGCCCATGGCTCAACAAAGCCGCATATCTAAATAAATTAGACGTTAATATTGGCTTTCTCACTTTGGAGATGTACAGTCCGTCTTCAAGGATTGCTCCTCGTCTTACCCACGTCTGCTTTTCTGCTTTCGTAGTTGATGTTTGCATTGTTTCTAACATTTCTAAATCTAGAATCTCTGAGGATTGTCATTCCTCATTCAAAAGAAAGTTTCTGAGTGTGAGGCTGCTTGTTTTGCAGCTGCATCAGCTCGTGCATTACCTTTCGTAATCTTATCCTGTTGCTTTGTATGAGCTGCACATTTACAATTAGCTACTTTAGTAGGTAACTGAATGGAATCTAATAAATTCAAGATCAATTGCGCATGATTAATCGGTTTACCAGTGGATGTTATCATTCCCCTATTCTTCCACTGCTGCGCATAAACATGCACTGTAGAGACAGCATACTGACTCTCGGTATATATGTCCACACATCTGTTTTTCGCTAGAGTGCAAGCACGTGTTAAAGCTATCAATTCTGCTGCTTGAGCAGACAAGTTATGCTGCAGGGGTTGGGCTTCTACAATCTCAATATCAGTAACTACTGCATAACCTACTTGATTCATTCCTGTAGGACCCTTTCTACATGATCCGTACACATAAACTGTCACCTCTGCATCATCTAAGGGTATATCAGTAATATCCTGTCTGGGTAAAGTTATTTGCTCCATTTCCTGTAGGCAACTGTGTGGTGTGCCATACACAGGTGTCGGACGTGACGTTGATGGGTTTAATGTTGTACAACGTTCAATCACCATATGAGGTTGACTCAGGAGTATGGTCAAACAAGAAAGATGTCTAGCACGGGTCAGGAATGCTATTTTCTCTTGCAGCTAAATTATCGCAACTGCATGAGGCACTCTCACAATGAGAGGGTGGAATAATACCATTGATGGCCAAGCCTGTACTGCCATGGCTGCTGCAACAACTGCCTGTACACAATGTGGCAATGACCGTGCCACTGGGTCCAACTGCGATGAGTAGTAAGCTATGGGGCGTTGCTTACTTCCATGCTGTTGCGTCAAGACTGACGTCATATATCCCTGCTTACAATCTACAGTCTGAAAACATCTGTTATGATAATTCGGGACACCTAAAACAGATGATGAAGCTATCAATCGTTTTAGTCTGCAGAAAGCTGTTTCTGCTACTGGAATCCAGTGTAGTATATCTTGTGCTGCCATAGGTGTATTAAAGATTAAAGCAGACAATAGAGCCGATTCAAAAGCATAGTTTGGTAACCAGCTTGACAAAGTTAGTCGTCCCAGGAAGGACATCATTCCCTTCTTGGTAGTTGGCTTGGGTGCTTGTGAAATTGCTGCCTTCCTATCTTCATCTAATGTTCTACCCTCCTTGGATACCACATATCCCAGGTACTTGACCTGTATTCTCCGAAGTTGCAATTTATGCTTGTTTACTTTATGTCCCTGTTCTGCTAAATATTTCGATAATGCTATTGTATCTTCCCTACATTGCTGCTGGGTAGGGGCCAAGCAGGATGTCATCCACATAAAGTAGAACTTGACTGCCCCCGGGTGGAGTAAACCCGGCAGGTTGCTAGCCATCTCCTGTGCGAATATTGTTGGACTTTCACAGTATCCCTGCGGTAGCCGAGTATGGGTGTATCTGTTACCCTGAATGTAAATGCAAACCAATACGGACTATCTGGATGTATAGGTATTGAAAAGGAAGCATAGCTTATATCTACCACGGTAAGATACTTCTGTTGCGGGTCCATATCATTCAATATAGTGTGTGGGTCTGGCACCATCGGTACCCTAGGTAGTATTGCATGATTTACAGCTTGTAAATCCTGTACCATCCGCCATTCCCCGTTTGCTTTTCTAACAGGAGATAGAGGGGTATTGCATGGTGAATCTGACGTTTCTACCAGTATCCCTTTCTTGAGTTATGCCGCTATGATAGGCTTGATTCCCTGCTCTGCATCCTTCCTCAAAGGGTATTATTTCTTTGGCGGTCTAAATGCTGACTTTGGTGTAATGGTTACTGGACGTGCTGTCTGAATAAGCCCTACATCTGATTTCCCTGTTGACCAAAGGGTGCTTGATATGTCACACAAGGCTCTCTCTCCTTCTTTTAACAGGAACACCGATCAGCTGTCCTCACTCTGCTGTAAGTGTACAGCTGGACGTGCTTGCGTTAGCCACTTTACGTTTTGCTTCTGTAGTCCCTGTTGTGACAATTGTAAGTCGATTTGCCTTTCCCATCGTGTCACTTTTTCACCCTGGTCCACCCATCTGACATTTCTATGTTTGGTTACACTGACATGCGGTGGCCTGTTGGACTTATATAGTCCCATGAATTCCTGTGGTAATGAACAACTCAGCACACTATTACCCTCAGTATCCCAGTACAAGGTTCGTAACACTAGTCTATTGGCAGGATGTCTGCACAATGTTTGCTCATATTCCTTATCAGGCCCTGGTGTGCTACAATAGTACAGAGTACAATGTAACAAATGCTGCTGATCAATGTGAAGGAAGCCTACCTTACTGATGGCTACGTTCATCAGTTCCTCGGTTACTGCCCTGGACCAGTCGTGACGAGGTCCTGCCTGTACCAATAATGGGATTCACCCTCCGATCGCACCACAAAAGTATCCATTTGCCTTTGTGCCTCCATACCCTTCTTGGTAGGGACTACTGCTATGCCAAAGAGCTGCATAATGTCTCTCCCAGTATATTTACTGGACATTTTGCAGAAAGTACTATTTTACTTCTCTGGGTCATACCTGACACAGGGTCAGTTATTGCTATATCATGGGAAAGTGGTTCCTGTATAGCTGCCCGTTTGCTGCTTTCACTAATATGTAGTCAGGTGATTCTGAGTGTTCGGTAACTTTGAAGGGTGTATCAAAGTTCGTGATGCTCATGAATCACACAGGAATCTCACATCCTTCCCTCCACCAGGCGTGTAACTTCGGTTTTGTGTCCGCCAAATAGAGCTCCAAGCTCAACAGGGCTGATTCTAGTACTTCGTTTTCCTCATTTTCTACATCTGTTTGCACTTCCTTTATTCCTTCTACTGCGTTTACATTTTCTCCCTGCCCATTAGTCTGTCCTGATGACTGTTGAACGTTATGACTGTCATATAGTCAATCCTCATCACTCCGATCCTTCCCTTCCGTAGACGTTTTTTTATTCAACCTGCACTCCCTTGCTAAATGTCCCCTCTTCCCACAGTTAAAGCACTCACCTTTTCTCTTTCTTTCCTCAAACACCTCCAGTCTCTGTCAGAGCGTTTATTGCCCTGAGTGTTTCTCTTACCCTTTTTACCTGACTGTACTACAAAGACTTCTGCTCCGTCTTCAGCTGTGAAGACCTGCGTCTTCCTTTTCTTCTTACTGTTAAGATGTCTTTCAGCAAGCCTAGCATACTCCAGTACGGCTTGTAGCCTACTCGTTCGGTGATCTATCATATGCTTTGTAATATAGCTACCGATAGGGGCAATGCAACCTTTCGAAAATGCATTTTTCAACTGTTGTTCATATGCACTATCATTTTTCAGATTTGCAGGAATAGGCATGCCACTATGGTTATTGAAACATTCCAATAATCTACCATAGTATCCATCTACAGTTTCATTATCTTGTTGTATGCACTGATTAATACAGGTCCAATCTGCTCTAGGTTTCCAATTTTCGGTAATTCGGTCCATAAGACCCTTCAACGTGGTGTCTACTTCTGCGTCACTATGTGGGAGTGGTTTAAGTTGCGCGTCACGAGCATTCCGGACGACACAAAACATGTGCCAGTCTGGACCTATTATTTGTCTAATCACCTTCTCTACTTCTTCCCCATTTAAGTGGTAACTCATTCGCATACCTTGTAAATGTTGTATAAACTTTTCATGATTACTTTGTGGATGGGGAATTCCCTCTGTAACTTTCCGGATATCTTCCGGTGTCCACGGTCTATACACTAGGGAGTTGGGTCCTGGCCTTCCTGTCCTGCCTGAGGGTTCGGTACTTCAATTAATTGACAGATTTCCTCACTCTGTTCTAGTGACTCTCTTCTTAGTTGAGTGTCCCTAGGTGTTTTACGTGTTAGGGATCTAGTTTCAATAGGTTCTCTTACAAATGGTAGTTGTGATACCCCAGTTGCCACAGGATAACGTGGGGGACTAGCCTGCCCTCCGCTTCATATCCTGGATGTGGTATCGGAGGGGTGGAGGAGGGCCGTCGGTAGTACTGTATTATTATCTTCTTTGTCTCATATGATGCTTTCGCATTTTTAGTCTTCTGTTCCTTCGGTTCACTACCTCAATCCACCTATGTGCTTGAGGGATACCCAAATGTCGCTGTTTTTTCGCCTGAACATCTTAGGGTTGCCACCTTTTCAAATGCCCAAAGTGGGACATTTTGGTAGGAACGTCAGATTTTGCAGGGCAAAACATACCCACGGCCAGTACAAAGGACAGAAATTCACTTTTTGCCAGAATAGAAACTTATACTTGTAGCATTTGAGTTGCTTATTCTGTTTATTATAATATTTTGGTGTTTCAGATACAAAATAACTGTTTTATGCAACTATTACAGAAAATATAGGAAATATTTTTGTCCTAAGATATCAGGACATTTGCCATTTGTTCAGTTTTTTTGCAGGACAAAACTGCCCAAAGAGGGACTGTCCCTCGCAAAGTGGGACAGTTGGTAACCCTAGAACATCTGCGTCACATTTTAAGTGATTCCAATGTTTCACTAACGATATTTTGTCTAATATACCATCAAAGTCATATTTATTACCCCATTTTGCAAAATATCTCACATTATCTGCTCTCTGCAATTGCATATACTTCTCATCATCCGTCAAAGGCGAATCTCACGATCTCTTAGTGCACTAATTTCCCATGTCTTCTAAACGACTGTTACGTAACCCTTCTCTCGTACCACGTGGTATCTCCTTCCCTGTATCCACTGTAGTGTCTACAATTACTGTTCACTCTGCTCTGTGTTCCCCTGATCTATGTCCAAATGTAAAACTACTTGAATTGGTCTTCGACCTGCTATCACAAATGTTAACAAAAACACAATGTAGCCTGGTCCCTGATCTACAACAGAGACAAAGAGGCAAACTCTCCTTACCTGAGCCTCCCGTTTATGACTGCAAGTTTTCTTCTTGGGATCCAGTTTTCCGCTTTTCAGCCACAGATCAGAAAGTGGACAGCCTCTTTACACACAACAATTCAGTCGGAGGTCTTTTCACTCAAGAAGAACCATTTAGGCAACTTCTCCTGCAGATTTCTTACCACCCATGCACTCTGACCTGCAGCTTACCAAGGGAATTCCGGCTAAGAAGGACCACAATGTCAAATAAGTTGTTAAAATCAGACTGTAGAAATCAGTAGGCTTTTCTAAATGACAGTCAATAACACAGGAAGCTCAGGTTCACAACGTTTTAGTAGTGTACACGGAGGCAAAAACTATACAGTACAAGTATAAGAGTTTTGTCTGACTCTATACAGGAAGCAATTTGTTTATATAGTGTTTACAATCAGCTTTTGCCCACCTTACTGACGTGGTCAGTCACAGGGCATTTCCATCACTATGGTCCGCAATATTCTATTCATACGAGGGTGCTGAGGTAATGCTTTTAAAATGTTTTCCCATGAGAATAACACAGCCTTGCAAGGCACCTGGTCAATTACAGTGTCCTTCTGTAATTGTTGCTCTTTCAAGGACCCTGGACTGTTCGGATACAATAGTCAGTTCATTTCTTAATATGTTCCTTTGTCTCTCTGGTAAGGAGTTGTACTCTATCTTCGATAGAGCTCACAAGGCCATCCTCCTCAGTGGAAGGGAGGAAGATATACATGTACATACATTTATTTTTCTCTAACCCAGCAGATAATTAATGCTGAAAGACATAAGCCTGCTGAACTGGTTACTGCCAGGGTCAGAGTTCAATCACACTGCAGCTAAGCTTCAGCCAATTACATGCAAGATCATTTCTACTGCCATATTGTAAAGTAGAATACAATGCATTATATACTATTTTGCTTCTAAACTGGCACTTCATATGTGTTTCTATATATATTTTTCTAACAACATCCATCCGGCCATATGCATGTTATTCCGTCCTTTGCCTTGGCCGTGGGTGTTTGGCCATCCGGCAACGCTACTCTCCACATGTGATGTCCCACCTTCCCCTTCTGTGCCTGTGGCACCCTGTTAGGACGTCCTGTTTGGTAGGCAGATGTTCCGCTATATGTGTTTGACATGTCTGCATAGCTAATCATCGGTACGGTGGTTGAACATCCCGACTTGTCCACATGTGTACAGTTATGTGCACCGTGGCGTGTGCAAGCCTATGGGGTTTGGACGGGTCCATACCACATGCGGGATGTACACATTCTGCCGACACATTCACATGCAGCCATTTGCATATCTGTACCTGAGGTGGGTTGTTAACATGTGGGGTACATATTTGCCCGCGTGGCACTGCCTAAGACAATACTTCTTACCACATTTCAGGTATGCCCATTGTGTGTAGGTGTGTAGCTGCAAGGCTGCTAGCTGGGTTGGGTGCACGGTCGTACATGGGTGGGGTTACATGCTATAATGGGGCTATTGTGTATTACATTTGCATGCATGGGTTCTGCTTCTGGATATTACGCTTAGACATATGCCGTCCTGTGTATGCGACGAGCACGTTGCTGGGTGTGGTACATGTTGCTATGCACATGTTTGCCTGTGTTTAGGGTATCTTGGTTCCTTCTTGTTGTTATGTCGACATGGCTACCCGGCTGTGTACTCTCACTACTGCTGGTGACCATTACGGTTGCCACCTTTTCCAATGCCCAAAGTGGGACATCTTTTGTGGAAACATCGGATTTTGCAGGACAACACATACCCACAGCAAGTGGAGATGACAGAACTTCACTTTTTTGCCAAAATATACACTTATTCTCATAGCATTTGGGTTGCTTATTCTGTTTCTTATGCCATGTATGTGTTTCATATACAAAATATATGTTTTATGCTACTATTAAAGGTATATTGAGGGAATCTTTTTGTCCAGAAATCTCAGGTCATTTGCCATTTTTCGATTTTTGGCGGGACACAACTGTCAAATGAGGGACTGTCCATAGCAAAGTGGGACAGTTGGTAACCCTGGTGACCATGCCCATGTCGCTACTCCTATGTCGGTGCGGCGCTGACATGCTGCGGTACACCTTCTCTGGGTATGCCCACTGACAGTGCATTGCGGGACGAACACGGTATTACGCGTATCCTTTGTTCCTTGGACGGGTACACTTAGGGCTTCGTGGGTTGTGTTTGCTTCTCCGTTTTGTTGGGATGGGTACTATGTTGCATACTCTGCGTGCGTTTCATTCTGCACGGGCCCTGGCTGGTGCCATTACTATTATGGGCGGCCTGTGGAAATCAGCACTTTAGGTTGCTCATCGCCTGCCGGCTTAGCCACGCCTCCGGACGCATCCTACTTGGGCTCGCTCACGTAACCTACGCACGTGTCTGTGGTTGCGGTGCGCACTCATTACTATGCATATGGCGCTACTATGCCGACTATTCACTGCACCGCCGGCGCAGGCCTTACACCGGCCTTGCGCCGAGCTTCATGAATCCCAGGGATAGACTAAAAACTTGCCTTCTGATGATGTGTAAACTATACACCAGAATTGATGCCAACAGAGTTTATAGTCATTTAGAAGAAAACTCAATTATGGCAATAGAACAATAGAGCAATAAAAGAATATGGAACAAAGGATCATTTGTTGTTAAATAAAGTCATAGCGGAGAATTGTAAAAAAGGGGAAGAATCTAAGTATGGTATGGATTGACTATAAAAAAGCATTTGATAATATCACACATTCATGGATAAAAGAGTACTTAAAAATGTATAAGATGCACCCTACACTGATTGACTACATTACAGAGACCATGAAACAGTGGCAGACCACTTTGCAATTAAGCCATTATAAAGGACAAATTATTATTCCAGGGATAAAAAAAAAAAAAAAAAAAATTTATATATATTTGTATTATTTGTACTAATTGTATATTCTACTAGAGTACTGACTGTATATTCTACTAGAGTCATCACATGCCATGTAATTGGTCCTCTGTACTACTTATAAATGTTAAGAATTGCTTTGTACTGTTTTCATCTAATATTGTATTGTATCATGGAGCTTTTCTCCCCGGGCCTCCGCTGAAAATGGACCTGTGTCCAGTCGGACTTTCCCGGTTAACAAAAATAAAATAAATAAAATAAATAAAAAAAAATAAATAAATAAAAATTCAAAGGGGGATATTCCAGGGTGACTCTCTGTCACCGCTGTTATTCTGTCTTGCTCTTAACCCATTAAGTTGTCTACTTAAAAGCTTAGGCCATGGCTATAATTTGGCTCCTAGAAAACAACAAAGTGTAAAGACTTCTCATCTTCTCTTTGTTAATAATTTAAAACTGTATAGTTAATCAGATGAAGAATTGAAAGCACAACCGCAAGTTGTTAAAACTTTTTCAGATGATATAAGAATGTTATTAGGTCTTGATAAATATGTAAAAGCAACCTTTAAAGCAGGAAAACTGCAGCACCAAGAAAACATCAGCTTGGGCCAAGAATGTGACATAATAATACTTGAGCAAGAGGGAGTGCATAAATATTTGGGAATCTATGAAGGATCAACAAATAAAACATGAACAAATGTGAATAAACTTAGTAAGGAATACTTTAGAAGACTTAAATTAATCCTGAAAACCATGTTGACATCTAGGAACAAAATCCAAGCTATAAATCAATTTGCTCTTCCTGTCCTAACTTACAGTTTTGGAGTGATTGACTGGCCCCAAAATGTGTTGGATATATTAAACAGGAAAACAAAAAGGATGCTTCATGCTCACCAAATGATTTATAAAAATCAGTGCATACCAAGATTATATATTCCCTGTTCTGAAGGGGGGACAGGCCTCCTTGAAATTGTTTACATGTATAGATCTGTAATCGTGGGACTCCACACATATCCGCTAACCTCACAAGACCCAAACGTAGTGAAAGTTTTGAAACATGAGGAAAATAAATCTAAGAGGACTTCTCTGCTTAATCTAGCAGATGCATATCAGCGTAAAGCAGGAATGGAAATCAAACCAGAAGTAGAAAAATATCAGGCAGCAACTGAACGTGCTAAAAAACAAAAGAAAGATATATGGTGAATGACCAGATGAGAAGGCAAGAAATGTGGAAAATGCATAAATATAGTTGCAAGTACAGAAAACGTCTGGAAGAACCTCGTGTTGATCAGGAATGAATGCAGGAATGGTTAAGGAGAGGCGAATTAAAACCAAGAGATGAAAGGTTAATATTGCCAGCCCAAGATAGTGGGCTGGGTACTCGTTGGTTTACAAAGTTGATTGAACATGTGAGAAAAACAGACAAATGTAGGTTTTGTAAAACTGAATTGGAAACAGTCGCGCACCTCATTGCTGGTTATGACATACTAATGGCAGAAGGACTGTATACTGAAAGGCATAATAATGTGGCAAGATTGTTGCACTGGGGATTGTGCAAACATTATGGTACTAAAGTGTCTGAAAAACACTGGAAACAAGAGCCACAAAGCATCATAGAAAAAGTTTACATCACATGGGATCATCCATTCCCAACAGTTCAAATGAAGGATACTAGAAAACTGGATATAGTGGTCCATGAAAAGAAGACAATCGTAGCATTGATCATTGAAATCATCACACCCAGTGACTATAGTGTCTTGTGTACAGAGAGACACAAAACCATAAAATATCAGGATCGGCAGGCAGAACTGACAACAATGTGGAAGAGCAGTACCCAGACAGTTCCAATAGTAGTAAGAGCAATGGGTCTTTATAAAAAAGAATTAAAAAAAAAAACAAGTAATCTCCGTGGTATCCCTGAAGTCTCAAAACAACCCACTAAAGTGTAGTAGGTCCAAAAACAAAACAGTTAAAGAAACTTCTCTGTGTGGAAGATTTTCAGTACATATATTTCTAGTTAATCACTGTATATTAATCAGATCAGACAATAGTAGTAGAAGTAGCGAACTTAAACTCGTCTTATGTC
>NC_056739.1:1781970787-1781987914 GCF_019279795.1 Protopterus annectens | reverse complement strand
CCTATGTGTATTTCCTGTGTAATGCCTTACTGCGGCAGTGTAATTCCACCGGGTTTGCAGTTAGGGTGCCATCTTGGTCGACGCTTGTCCATCCATGTGAATTGCCTACTGGACACTGGTATAGGGCTGTACACATTTCACACCTGCATTTAGCATTCTCCGGTGGATGCTTTGCATTATTAGTGGGAGTAAGGCAGGTACTACGCCCACATCCCTCCCACGGGGCGGGACAACGGATTATCTGCCAGACAACACCGAGCCCCATTTCTGCATACCCAAGATCCCATGGCTGCAACCCTCGACAGTACCCATTACACATCCTTCATGTGTGCGTGACTGGGATGTGGACGCACATGTATGGACACGTCGATCTGGGGATTTCTGTTCATATGTCCTGCATTTCATGGACACCTGTCATCAACCTTAAACACGCTGGTGGTGCATATGTCTAACTGTGGCGTAGTCACGGCTATCGCACCATCTGTTGTTCGGAAACGGCTGGAGGGAGTTCTGTTATAAGGTATTTTTGGGTCCTTCAGTGGACACCAATGTGCATATGTAAAGTTAGATGTTGCTGGACTGTGTCCAACTGGCCAGTGGTGTTGACTGCTGCTGTATGTTCCCCAATCGTGGATGTCTGTTTGACTACCCATTCTATGTGGTGCTACGTAACCAGGTGATTTAGAACTGTGAACAAATGGTGTACATCCAAAGATGCAGGTTAGCAACTGCTTTAAATAAACCTCAGACGTCCCAATAGGACATATCCGTCACTGTATTATCAACATAACACCACCGGAACATGTTGATCCCCTATGTATTCATTGAAGCATGTTTTCTTCATAGGTGGGAACGCCATAGTTTACATATCCTAGTTGACATTGTTGGTGTGCCATTAGTATGTGTTCCACAGGTCGCCCATCTGTTCCGCAGTATGGTAGCGAGTGCTCCCCATTTTGTTGCTGGCAGATTGAGTGCTGTGTACGCTGGTGTTACGGGCGGTCCAACTTTGTATGGGGAATGTCAACTGTAGTCCCTATGTGTATTTCCTGTGTTATGCCTTACCGCGGCTGTGTAATTCCACCGGGTTTGCAGTTATGGGTGCCATCTTGGTCGTACGCTTGTCCATCCATGAGAATTGCCTACTGGACACTGGTATAGGGCTGTACACATTTCACACCTGCATTTAGCATTCTCCGGTGGATGCTTTGCATTATTAGTGGGGAGTAAGGCAGGTGCTACGCCCACATCCCTCCCACGGGGCGGGACAAAGGATTACCTGCCAAACGACACCGAGACCTGTTTCTACATACCCAGGATCCCTTGACTGCAACAGTCGACAGTACCCATTACACATCCTTCATGTCTGCGGGACTGTGATGTGGACGCACTTCTATGGACTTGGAACTTTGGGGATTTCTGTGCATATGTGCTGCATTTCATGGACAGCTATCATCAACATTGAACACGCTTGTGGTGCATATGTCTAGCTGTGACGTGGTCACGACTATCAGTTCACGTGGGTGACGATGAAGGCTGGCACGCATTCCGTACGGGAAAATTTTTGGGTCCTACAATGGACAGCAATGTGCATATGTAAAGTGTAGAGCTTGTCGGACTGCGTCCGTGTGGCCAGTGGGTTTGACTGCTGCTGTGTGTTCACCAATCGCGGATGTCTGCTTGACTACCCATAGTGTGTAGTGCTACGGAAACCATGTTTTCCGAGACCGGAACCAAATGGTGTACATCCAATGTTGCAGGTTAACAACCGCTTTAATTAATCCCCAGAGGTCCCGGTTGGGAAGTATCGCCACTTTATTGTCGGAACGACACCTCCAGACTAGGTAAATCACGGGCACTTTGGCGGTCTTAACGCCATTTGCAAATGTAATTAGCAGACACGTGTCAATACATGTATAATAATACATATTGTCATGCCGAAGTTAATGTATGTTATTTGGACAATGGCTTCTGCTATTGACATCCGTTGCTGTGGGTGTTGCCGGTTACCATACACATGGCTTTCTCAAAGGTCGAATTCACAATTCTGAACACTACTGTGGTCTCCTTTAAGGACCCTGAGCCAGTGGTCAACAGTACTGCAGCCACTGCATCAGTTACGTATGTCTGCCGGTACCTACAGGACTGCATGGATCAGGCATTCCCTTACCCAACTGTGGTTCATTGTACCAATGCCAAGCATCCAGTGTGGTGTACCCCAGCCATACACAAGCTGTACAACAAGAGGAGGTGGCTACTACAAGGCAGAGCAGACACCTTGTGAGGTATGACACCCTTGGTCATTATATGTGTAGAGCTACAGGCTGTCATGACATGGTCCGGGGCACGTTCCACAGATATATCTCCATGGACCTGGCTGACAATCATACAGCCTTCATTTGCTATGCTGGACACCTGGGAGGTCACTCCCACATATTCTCTGACTGGGTTCACGATGATGTGGAGTTTACTCAACATACACACATTGCCAACATACGGGCTGACAGGTTCGGTGAAGACATCTCCACACCCCCCCCACATGAAGAGATGTCTGTACCGGTTTGTGGTCCCCGAATGTTCTGTGACCTTGGGTGGAACATGCTCTCTCCAGGGTAGTGAACATAGCATCCATGGGACCAGCTGGTGACCCGACTGTGTACTCCACGATCTCATTGAGGAATTAGACCCACAGTTTGGACAGCTGTTTATTTCTAGCCTCACCTCGGGTAACGTACCCGGGTTGTGTCGCACGGCGACTGTAGTCCCACGTCACAGGGCCAATGCCTCCACTGACCCTGGTTATTACTGTCCCATTACCATGAGGAGACCTATCTGCAAAGACATGGGAAGGGATCATACTGCGGCTCGTAGATGAAGGCATAGGGGACCTGCATACTTTGCATCCAACCCGGTTTGGCTTGGTCAGGGGCGGTTCATGCGTTTAAAGCATGGTTGACATTTTCGGGACAGTCACCGAGGCCATTGATGGGGGTCTTGTAGTCCATACAGCCTACCTCAACCTGGCAAAGGCCTTCAACACAATACTCCCCTCGGGTATCATTGATAAACCCATCGGCTTGGATGTGAACACGTACATCGCAGGATAGGTTGTAAACTGGCTATGTGACACGGCCCACGCGGTCATAGTTGCTGGCAGCATGTCGGACCTGCTGCCTGTCGCAGGCGGTGTCCCACGGGGCTCTGCCCTGGGTCCACTCCTCTTCTACATCTACATTTCCACAGTACATGCACACACAGGGGTGTTATGGGCGACATTGTTTGTAGATGACTGCGAACCGGGTGCCATAGTGGGAGGGACATCTGACACAGATATCCTTCAAAGGGGCCTCCCAGATATGCATATCTGCTGTCAGGGACATGGCCTACAGCTAAATGCAAGGTAATGCAAAATCATACCCGTCGAGGAGAACGAGGTCACCCCTGTCCGGCATATGGGTGGCAGTCCACTGAGCGCAGGGGTAATTACCAGGGATCAGGGGACACAGGTTGTCGGTCACCATTCGTTCAACACACACGTTGCTATCGTGGTTCGGTAGGACTTCTACATTGCCCACCTGTTTGTGCAGGGATTCACATCTAGATCAGGGTAGGTCATTGTCTCCTTGTACTCATTACATGTTACACCTATGATTGAGTACATTGCCCCATTCGGAGGGTATCTGACCGACACCTACAGCAGCTGGGAAGGCCTCATAGGTTAATTGTCATACAGATGCAGGGTGTCAGGGATTTGTGTAATGCTGCCCCACTGTTAGGACCCCTGCTCCATTCGGTCACATACCTCTTGTTCGGTGTTGACCTGTGCCTGACATACGGGGCCATGTCGACCCATATGTCATGTGTATGCTTCACCTACTGTATCTACATCCCTCAGAACCACAAGGGCAGGTGACGTGAACCTTGATGCGGTCATTAATAGGATGTGTTGGAGTGACACATACGTCACCCAGACACTCACTATGCTGTGGATCTACATCACAGTACATGTGAGGCAGAGATCCTTGCTAGCCTTGTTCGAGGGGGATCTTGTCCGTTGGATGGGGGATTGCAGATATACAAAGTCACACAAGGAATGCTGAGAACAAATCACTTTATAACGCAAAGCTTTCGGGTATGAACCCTTTCTCAATACTAAATACATACATATACACAAAGCAACTGCTTTTATACAGGCCTAGTAGTCATGTGACTGCAGCCAAAGTCACATGACCTATTTAAATGTGCAGTTTAAAAAATTATTTAAAGAAACATACTGCAAGAAAACATTTGTTAAAAAAGAAGCTACACATATGCATATATATGATCAAATTTCAAAGCAATATGAATCTAAATCTAGCACATATATATGCTTAATTATAAAAATATAAAATATACATATATACCTATATGTTTAATACAAACTCTAAAACATTAAAACATAGGTGTACACATACATGTACACAACAGATGCACTTATTAACATCAATGTATAAACATGCTCATGTGCACAGGTTGATAAAAATATCATTTCAACCTACGTTGTAATCCAACAAGAATAGGTTTAATGCTTACTGTACTGTTAAGGCCAGGAGGACTATCAGCTCCCAAACGTACTATCCATTGATATTCTTTAGTTTCAAGAAAATTATTAATATCACCACATCTGAGTGAGGGAATCACCAAATCAATAACTCTAAATCTAAATGTATGCCTGTCCCCACCGCCTCAATATGCTTATACAAGGCATTCTGAGTATACTGCCTCCTGATTTCTGACTTGTGTTCAATAATCCTGTCCTTAAGTCTACGCGTAGTCTTACCAATGTAGTATGCAGGACATACAGAACATGACGCCATGTACACCACATTGGTAGTGGTACAAGTAGCTCTTACAGAAAATGTATATGTATGGTGTGTGATCGTATGCACATAATTATTAGATTCCACATATCCGATCAAGTCCGAACAACAGGAGCAGTTTAGACATGCATATGTACCAAAATTAGATGTAGAGTAGATGGGTCTATCAAAGCATAAATTCAAGGGAGGCGAAAATCTTTATAGCATAGCATACTTTTGAGGGTTTTCATATTCCTAAAGCTAAAGAATGGCTTATCACCTAACAACTTTGTAAGTTCAGGGGATGCCATTAAAATAGGCCAATACTTATAGATAGTGCGCTTAACAAGGGAGACCTTACTTGCAAAACCAGTCACATATCTAAATCTTTGCACAGTAGGGTTTACAACTTGATTTATCACAACATCAGGGTTCGTAAGATTATAATTCCTGAAATATGGGGCATATAATGAATGCCTGTTGTTAAATACCTGATTCTTCATCTCATTTAAAATAGACAATGCATAGCCACAATCAACAAAATCCTTAAATGTATCATTTAACTGTTCATTAAAGACAATATCGTCTGTGTTGAGCCTACTCACTCGAATAAATTGAGACTTAATCACACCTCGAAATACATGCGGGGCATGCATGCTGTCCGCATGCACATATCTTCCCACATATGTCTCCTTCTTAAAAACAGAAGTGCCCAATAATCCATCCTTGTAAAAGATGTTAACATCAAGGAAGGAAGCCTCTTTACTAGTAATGGTCGACTTAAACTTCAAAAATGATGTTGTGTTGTTCAAGTGTACAAGATATTCTTCTAAGCTGTCCCTAGATCCACTCCAAATTAAAAAACAATCATCAACAAACCGTTGATAGAACACAACACGTGTGTCAAAATTTTTTTTTCCATCATGCAAATTGTCTAATTCCCACTGATGCAGTACAAGGTTTGCATATGTATTGGCCACGGGGGTGCCCATGGCGACCCTGTTGACCTGCAGATACGGTTGTTGATTGAAAATAAAAACATTATGGCTAAGTACTAGGTCCAACAATTGACATATATTTTGAATAGATTCACTAACTAAGGATTTTTCAGTAGTCAAAAACTTCCTGATGGACTCTATGCCATACAATTAGGGATAACAGTGAACAACGACACAATGTCTAAGGTGACAAATAGAAAATCATTCAGATTACATGGTTCACTGTAATACCACTTTGAAAGTTTGAAGAGAAAATCACCAGTATCTTTCAAAACATAATTACATTTATCTAAAAAGGAAACAATTGTTTCTGAAGGTAAACCGAAACAGGTTCGGTTACCCACCCATTGCCAGAAACAATGGGTCTCATGGGAGGGTCTAACAAACACTTATGTATTTTCGGAAGTCCGTATAACTGAGGTATAGATGGACAGGGTACAGAAAAAAAGTTAAATAATTCCAAACTAATATTATTATTAAATTGCATGTCATAAACATGTAAATTAACGTCAGTAATATGTTTCTTTACATCCAGAAAACTAATTTTTTTTTTTTTTTTTTTTTTTTTTTTTTTAAAGGACAAAGTATCCATTACTAGCTTATCCATTGATGAATTGTAGCAAGCTCTATCCATAATCACAATACTTCCACCCTTATCTGCCTGCTTAACTGTTACTGTTATCCCTAATTACTGTTATCCCTGTTTTTATTTTCAATCAACAACCGTATCTGCAGGTCAACGGGGTCGCCATGGGCACCCCCGTGGCCAATACATATGCAAACCTTGTACTGCATCAGTGGGAATTAGACAATTTGCATGATGGAAAAAAATTTTTTGACACACGTGTTGTGTTCTATCAACGGTTTGTTGATGATTGTTTTTTAATTTGGAGTGGATCTAGGGACAGCTTAGAAGAATATCTTGTACACTTGAACAACACAACATCATTTTTGAAGTTTAAGTCGACCATTACTAGTAAAGAGGCTTCCTTCCTTGATGTTAACATCTTTTACAAGGATGGATTATTGGGCACTTCTGTTTTTAAGAAGGAGACATATGTGGGAAGATATGTGCATGCGGACAGCATGCATGCCCCGCATGTATTTCGAGGTGTGATTAAGTCTCAATTTATTCGAGTGAGTAGGCTCAACACAGACGATATTGTCTTTAATGAACAGTTAAATGATACATTTAAGGATTTTGTTGATTGTGGCTATGCATTGTCTATTTTAAATGAGATGAAGAATCAGGTATTTAACAACAGGCATTCATTATATGCCCCATATTTCAGGAATTATAATCTTACGAACCCTGATGTTGTGATAAATCAAGTTGTAAACCCTACTGTGCAAAGATTTAGATATGTGACTGGTTTTGCAAGTAAGGTCTCCCTTGTTAAGCGCACTATCTATAAGTATTGGCCTATTTTAATGGCATCCCCTGAACTTACAAAGTTGTTAGGTGATAAGCCATTCTTTAGCTTTAGGAATATGAAAACCCTCAAAAGTATGCTATGCTATAAAGATTTTCGCCCTCCCTTGAATTTATGCTTTGATAGACCCATCTACTCTACATCTAATTTTGGTACATATGCATGTCTAAACTGCTCCTGTTGTTCGGACTTGATCAGATATGTGGAATCTAATAGTTATGTGCATACGATCACACACCATACATATACATTTTCTGTAAGAGCTACTTGTACCACTACCAATGTGGTGTACATGGCGTCATGTTCTGTATGTCCTGCATACTACATTGGTAAGACTACGTAGACTTAAGGACAGGATTATTGAACACAAGTCAGAAATCAGGAGGCAGTATACTCAGAATGCCTTGTATAAGCATATTGAGACGGTGGGGTCAGGCATACATTTAGATTTAGAGTTATTGATTTGGTGATTCCCTCACTCAGATGTGGTGATATTAATAATTTTCTTGAAACTAAAGAATATCAATGGATAGTACGCTTTGGGAGCTGATAGTCCTCCTGGCCTTAACAGTACAGTAAGCATTAAACCTATTCTTGTTGGATTACAACGTAGGTTGAAATGATATTTTTATCAACCTGTGCACATGAGCATGTTTATACATTGATGTTAATAAGTGCATCTGTTGTGTACATGTATGTGTACACCTATGTTTTAATGTTTTTAGAGTTTGTATTAAACATATAGGTATATATGTATATTTTTATATTTTTATAATTAAGCATATATATGTGCTAGATTTAGATTCATATTGCTTTGAAATTTGATCATATATATGCATATGTGTAGCTTCTTTTTTAACAAATGTTTTCTTGCAGTATGTTTCTTTAAATAATTTTTTAAACTGCACATTTAAATAGGTCATGTGACTTTGGCTGCAGTCACATGACTACTAGGCCTGTATAAAAGCAGTTGCTTTGTGTATATGTATGTATTTAGTATTGAGAAAGGGTTCATACCCAAAAGCTTTGCGTTATAAAGTGATTTGTTCTCAGCATTCCTTGTGTGACTTTGGATCTTTTTGCGGATAGCAGATATACCCCAGGGATTACATCATTATCACTGCTTGACAGAGGTATGGCAATATCATAGGCATTTTATCTCCGGACCGGAAGGTTGGCAAAGGAATCCTAACTATGGACTAGGGTTATGGCTGACCTTGGGTAGATAGCCTACCCTGTACCTGTGGACCTATGAACCTATGTTCATAGTTTGTCCCATTTACACTTGTCTATCCCCTATCCTCTTTCTCATGTGTATATTTCTGTGGCACGTGATTGTCCTCTGTATTACCTGCAGGTATGCTGTCTACAGTGCACATACATCACGGTTGATTACAGTGTATCTGTGTCCCTACCACTGTGATACTGAGGACTACCACACATCCTTCACAACATTACATGCATATGTCCATTCTATTATTCTTTGGCCTATGGGGGGGTGTTAAGGCAACGGTTACACGTGTCCCTGTTTGTGCACGCTTCATGGTGGTCTTTGACCAGCCTCCGTTGCGGTCGTGGGATGGACAGTAGTGTTGCTGTGTGTTTGGCATGTGTTTTCTTTGCCGGTACATCTGTGGGAGGTGTGGTTGGCACATGTTCCTCTTTGCAGGGAGCCCCATCCTGGGGTTTTGTGTCATGCATCTACACTTGGCATGTGCCATATGTCCTGTGCTATTCCCACAGTCGTGTATGCCTTCATGCATTACTACTGCGTGTTACTGGCTGTTTGTATGTGGTACACATGGCGATTGTGGTGGTTGGCTTGGCCTATTCCCATGCTAGGATATACATATCTGTCAGTTAAGTTGTTAAAATCAGACTGTAACACTCATTAGGCTTTTCAAAATGACAGTCAATAACACAGGAAGCTCAGTTTCCCAACGTTTTAATAGTGTACACCAGGAGGCAAATAACTATGCAGTACAAGTATAGAGTTTTGTCTGACTCTATACAGGAAGCAGCTCTATGTGTATTGTGTTTACAATCAGCTTTTGCCCACCTTAATGACGTGGTCAGTCACAGGGCATTTACATCACTATAGTCCACAATATTCTATTCATAATGACGGTGCTAAGGTAATGCTTATTAAATGTTTTCCCATGAGAATAGCACAGCCTTGCAAGGCACCTAGTCAATTAGAATGTCCTTCTGTAAATGTTGCTCTGTCAAGGTTCCAAGCCTGTTCGGATACAATAGTCAGTTCATTTCCTACTAGGTTCCTTTGTCTCTCTGGTGAGCAGCTGTACTCTATCTTCGATAGAGCTCACAAGGCCATCCTCCTCAGTGGAAGGAAGAAAGATATACATGTACATACATTTATTATTCTCTAACCCAGCGGATAATTAATGCTGAATGACATACGCCTGCTGAACTGGTTACTGCCAGGGTCAGAGTTCAATCACACTGCAGCTACGCTTCAGGCAATTACATGCATGATAAGTTCTACTGCCATATTGTAAAATAGAATAAAATGCATTATACACTATTTGCTTCTAAACTAGCACGTCATATATGTTTAGATATATATTTTTCTAACATTCTCCCTCCTTTTAATGCTTTTATTCTATCCAGAAACATATACAACATTATTTCGTTCCCTAGCCTCTTCCTCTCTGGAACTTTTAACTAGGCAAGTCATTTGTTTTACATTTCAGAAAGAATTTCATTTGGTATTAACAAATTCCACTCCAGGTCTTGATACACAGTCTCGGTTACAGATACGTCAGCAGAGTCCCTAACTAATCCTTTCATACAAGGTATCCCGCAACAGACACATGCTCCCAATATGAGCAAAACAACACAAATGGCAATCAAGATATTCATTATGAGTGAACCCCATCCACCAAATGGTTTCTGGAAATAGTTCGTCAGTGGGTTTGGGCCTAGTTCCGCCATGGCTGATACCTGCTGTATTACCTCTAGGTGGTCGTTGATATCGTGCTTATTATGTGGTATGTACGCACAGCAGTCTTCTTTGATAAGCGCACGCACACCTCGCCACCAGGGTGCAGTCAGGAGCCATTACATTTTGTAGCACAACAGTTCTCATTGCATTCAGTTCATCAGTCACAAGTTCGAGAGCGGAAAAGTCGCATTGCTCATTACTTCGAGAGGTTTTGACAACTTCCTCAGTTCCCTGATTGATTTCACTGCTCCATAAGCTGGGATTATTCCAGCCCAGGATATAACACTGTCACTCAAGTCCATAGGAGTCAATTTTCCTTTATCTCTTACAGAAGAATGATCTTTCCAAACAGCTTCGATTTCACCCACTGGATTAGTAGGTTTCTCGACTGAGTTCCCAGTTCTTCGAGCTATATCTCTTACATTTCGTATCGTACCCAGAGGCAATTCTGCAGTATGTCATATGGCTGGAACCAGATAACCCAAAAAACAACTGCCGGACCAATTCTCAGGTAACCATTGATATGCTCTTTTCCCCACTAACAAAATAACAATATTCTACTTTACTACTGATGCGGGTTAACTCTGCATGTAACATTTTCCTGTCTATAACAGACAACTGTTTATACAATTCAGGATGTTTCTGCACATCTTTCCACGTTGTTCTCATTAAGCTTAAATACGAATCTTATATTGTGCTACAACTAGTACTGTGATCTTTGGCTTTTATATGACATTTGTAAGACACAGTTATGTTACAATTACTCCCACCAACTTGGACTGTATCATGTTTATAAAAACAAACAATTCCTTTTTGTGTAACAGGTAAGTACAGTGCCACTTTGTCCTGTGATCTCACAGAACCTGTATCAAAAGGTAGATATTCACAAGTCTCAATTTATGCCCAAGGGGACAGCAGACATCAAAAGTCCTCCATATGCTGTAGGTATTGCAGTACAAACCCAGCAATTTGAAATGTTCATAGTCTCTACATGCACACGCTTCATGGCTAGGTATGTGTTGAGGTTTGGATGCCAATCTGTGGCCAGTTCATCACATTTCATTATTTGTATCTGTGTAGTTATATGCAGGAAAGATCCCAGCAAAAGAAAAGTCACCACAAACATGGTTAATAGGTGTATGATCAGTAGGACAGTAAACCAATGTCTTTGGGGTTGCTTTGTATTGTTATACACTCTGCCCCTGGTCATTCTGTCTCTGTGGTATATCGGCTACGACATGTAAATCAGACTGGATATTCTTTACCGGTTTGCAAATGGTCAGGTGAACCCAGGACGACCTCTCCGCAACCTTTACTGCAGTAGGCGTTGCCAACAGTACCTGGTACAGACCTTCCCACGTTGGACTCGTCCGGTTACTTGTTTGGATAACAGTCAACCACACCCAGGATCCTGGAGTCAGCTCTGCGTCCGGCTTCGTTTGTTCATTATCTGAAAAAGAGTTTAACTGCAAAACAGTGTTATTGGTTAACAATCCTCTCATGTAACTGACTAATGAGCCATCGACCTCCAGCTCTGCAGGCATGAGAGCTTTCCACTGTGGCACATAATATGCCATTCCAAATACTACTTCAAAGGGGGTCAAACCCTTTACATTTGGAACTGTTGTCATGCTCAGCAATGCTAGAGGTAGACAGCAAATCCAATTCATCTGGGTGTCACACATCAACCTCCTCAACTTATTTCTCGAAATCCCATTGTACCTCTCCACCAGTCATGCTGACTGTTGGTGGTACGTGCAATGATTATTCAAGGAAATCCCAAAGTATCCCCCAGGTTGCTGGATTGTCTGGTTCACAAAATGTGTTCTATTGTCACTGTAGCTTCTTTCCGGTATGCCAGATCTAGGGATACTTTATTTTACTGGGCCTTTGCCGCTGTCGGATTCCTGGTTGGAAATGCTTCTACCCATTTTGAAAACATATCTATAATCACTAAACAGTATTTCTTCCCTTCACATTTATTCAGCTCTATAAACTCCATACAAATAGTATGGAACGGATATGGTGGTGTAGGGAAACTCCCTTGCTTCGGTTGGAATGCTCCCTGTGCATGATGTTTACTGCAAATATGACACGCTGCTCAAAATGTTTGTATGTGGTTCCTAATTCCGTATGTTAGGAATATTCTGTTAACCAACTGTACCATCCCCCCTGTTGAGACATGGCTCTGCCCATGGCTCAACAAAGCTGCATATCTATATAAATTAGACGTTAATATTGGCTTTCTCACTTTGGAGATGTACAGTCCGTCTTTAAGGATTGCTCCTCGTCTTACCCACGTCTGCTTTTCTGCTTTCGTAGTTGATGTTTGCATTGTTTCTAACATTTCTAAATCTAGAATCTCTGAGGATTGTCATTCCTCATTCAAAAAGAAAGTTTCTGAGTGTGAGGCTGCTTGTTTTGCAGCTGCATCAGCTCGTACATTACCTTTCGTAATCTTATCCTGTTGCTTTGTATGAGCTGCACATTTACAATTAGCTACTTTAGTAGGTAACTGAATGGAATCTAATAAATTCAAGATCAATTGCGCATGATTAATCGGTTTACCAGTGGATGTTATCATTCCCCATTCTTCCACTGCTGCGCATAAACATGCACTGTAGAGACAGCATACTGACTATCGGTATATATGTCCACACATCTGTTTTTCGCTAGAGTGCAAGCACGTGTTAAAGCTATCAATTCTGCTGCTTGAGCAGACAAGTTATGCTGCAGGGGTTGGGCTTCTACAATTTCAATATCAGTAACTACTGCATAACCTACTTGATTCTTTCCTGTAGGACCCTTTCTACATGATCCGTACACATAAACTGCCACCTCTGCATCATCTAAGGGTATATCAGTAATATCCTGTCTGGGTAAAGTTATTTGCTCCATTTCCTGTAGGCAACTGTGTGGTGTGCCATCCACAGGAGTCGGAAGTAACGTTGATGGATTTAATGTTGTACAACGTTCAATCACCATATGAGGTTGACTCAGGAGTATGGTCATACAAGACAGATGTCTAGCAGGGGACAGGAATGCTATTTTCTCTTGCAGCTAAATTATCGCAACTGCATGAGGCACTCTCACAGTGAGAGGGTGGAATAATACCATTGATGCCGAAGCCTGTACTGCCATGGCTGCTGCAACAACTGCCTGTACACAATGTGGCAATGACCGTGCCACTGGGTCCACCTGCGATGAGTAGTAAGCTATGGGGCGTTGCTTACTTCCATGCTGTTGCGTGAAGACTGACGTCATATATCCCTGCTTACAATCTACAGTCTGAAAACATCTGTTATGATAATTCGGGAGACCTAAAACAGATGTTGAAGCTATCAATCGTTTTAGTCTGCAGAAAGCTGTTTCTGCTACTGGGATCCAGTGTAGTATATCTTGTGCTGCCATAGGTGTATTAAAGATTAAAGCAGACAATAGAGCCGATTCAAAAGCATAGTTTGGTAACCAGCTTCGACAAAAGTTAGTCGTCCCAGGAAGGACATCATTCCCTTCTTGGTAGTTGGCTTGGGTGCTTGTGAAATTGCTGCCTTCCTATCTTCATCTAATGTTCTACCCTCCTTGGATACCACATATCCCAGGTACTTGACCTGTATTCTCCGAAGTTGCAATTTATGCTTGTTTACTTTATGTCCCTGTTCTGCTAAATATTTCAATAATGCTATTGTATCTTCCCTACATTGCTGCTGGGTAGGGGCCGCAAGCAGGATGTCATCCACATAAAGTAGAACATGACTGCCCCCGGGTGGAGTAAACCCCGGCAGGTTGCTAGCCATCTCCTGTGCGAATATTGTTGGACTTTCACAGTATCCCTGCGGTAGACGAGTATGGCTGTATCTGTTACCCTGAATGTAAATGCAAACCAATACGGACTATCTGGATGTATAGGTATTGAAAAGGAAGCATAGCTTATATCTACCACGGTAAGATACTTCTGTTGCGGGTTCATATCATTCAATATAGTGTGTGGGTCTGGCACCATCGGTACCCTAGGTATTATTGCATGATTTACAGCTTGTAAATCCTGTAGCATCCACCATTCCCCGTTTGCTTTTCTAACAGGAAATAGACGGGTATTGCATGGTGAATAGTGATTACTTTGTGGATGGGGAATTCCCTCTGTAACTTTCCGGATATCTTCCGGTGTCCACGGTCTATACACTAGGGGAGTTGGGTCCTGGCCTTCCTGTCCTGCCTGAGGGTTCGGTACTTCAATTAATTGACAGATTTCCTCACTCTGTTCTAGTGACTCTCTTCTTAGTTGAGTGTCCCTAGGTGTTTTACGTGTTCGGGATGTAGTTTCAATAGCTTCTCTTACAAATGGTTGTTGTGATACCTCTGTTGCCACAGGATAATGTGGGGGGGACTAGCCTGCCCTCCCGCTTCATATCCTGGATGTGGTATCGGAGGGGGTGGAGGGGGAGGGGCCGTCGCTACTACTGTATTATTATCTTCTTTGTCTATGTATGATGCTTTCGCATTTTTAGTCTTCTGTTCCCTTCGGTTCACTACCTCAATCCACCTATGTGCTTGAGGGATACCCAAATGTCGCTGTTTTTTCGCCTGAACATCTTTGGGTTGCCACCTTTTCAAATGCCCAAAGTGGGACATTTTTGGTAGGAACGTCAGATTTTGCAGGGCAAAACATACCCACGGCCAGTACAAAGGACAGAAATTTACTTTTTGCCAGAATAGAAACTTATTCTTGTAGCATTTGAGTTGCTTATTCTGTTTATTATAATATTTTGGTGTTTCAGATACAAAATAACTGTTTTATGCAACTATTAAAGAAAATATAGGAAATTTTTTTGTACTAAGATATCAGGACATTTGCCATTTGTTCAGTTTTTTTGCAGGACACAACTGCCCAAAGAGGGACTGTCCCTCGCAAAGTGGGACAGGTGGTAACCCTAGAACATCTGCGTCACATTTTAAGTGATTCCAATGTTTCACTAACGATATTTTGTCTAATATACCATCAAAGTCATATTTATTACCCCATTTTGCGAAATATCTCACATTATCTGCTCTCTGCAATTGCATATACTTTGCATCATCCGTCAAAGGCGGATCTCATGATCTCTTAGTGCACTAATTTCCCATGTCTTCTAAACGACTGTTACGTAACCCTTCTCTCGTACCACGTGGTATCTCCTCCCCTGTATCCACTGTAGTGTCTACAATGACTATTTACTCTACTCTGTGTTCCCCTGATCTATGTCCAAATGTAAAACTACTTGAATTGGTCTTCGACCTGCTATCACAACTGTTAACAAAAACACAATGTAGCCTGGTCCCTGATCTACAACAGAGACAAAGAGGCAAACTCTCCTTACCTGAGCCTCCAGTTTATGACTGCACGTTTTCTTCTTGGGATCCAGTTTTCCGCTTTTCAGCCACAGATCAGAAAGTGGACAGCCTCTTTACACACAACAATTCAGTCGGAGGTCTTTTCACTCAAGAAGAACCATTTAGGCAACTTCTCCTGCGCAGATTTCTTACCACACATGCACTCTGACCTGTAGCTTACCAAGGGAATTCCGGCTAAGAAGGACCACAATGTCAAATAAGTTGTTAAAACCAGACTGTAGAAATCAGTAGGCTTTTCTAAATGACAGTCAATAACACAGGAAGCTCAGGTTCACAACGCTTTTAGTAGTGTACACCGGGAGGCAAAAAGCTATACAGTACAAGTATAAGAGTTTTGTCTGACTCTATACAGGCAGCAATTTGTTTATATAGTGTTTACAATCAGCTTTTGCCCACCTTACTGACGTGGTCAGTCACAGGGCATTTCCATCACTATGGTCCGCAATATTCTATTCATACGAGGGTGCTGAGGTAATGCTTTTAAAATGTTTTCCCATGAGAATAACACAGCCTTGCAAGGCACCTGGTCAATTACAGTGTCCTTCTGTAATTGTTGCTCTTTCAAGGACCCTGGACTGTTCGGATACAATAGTCAGTTCATTTCTTAATACGTTCCTTTGTCTCTCTGGTAAGGAGTTGTACTCTATCTTCGAAAGAGCTCACAAGGCCATCCTCCTCAGTGGAAGGGAGGAAGATATACATGTACATACATTTATTTTTCTGTAACCCAGCAGATAATTAATGCTGAAAGACATAAGCCTGCTGAACTGGTTACTGCCAGGGTCAGAGTTCAGTCACACTGCAGCTAAGCTTCAGCCAATTACATGCAAGATCATTTCTACTGCCATATTGTACAGTAGAATACAATGCATTATATACTATTTTGCTTCTAAACTGGCACTTCATATGTGTTTCTATATATATTTTTCTAACAACATCCATCCGGCCATATGCATGTTATTCCGTCCTTTGCCTTGGCCGTGGGTGTTTGGCTGTCCGGCAACGCTACTCTCCACATGTGATGTCCCACCTTCCCCTTCTCTGCCTGTGGCACCCTGTTAGGACGTCCTGTTTGGTAGGCAGATGTTCCGCTATGTGTGTCTGACATGTCTGCATAGCTAATCATCGGTACGGGGGTTGAACATCCCGACTTGTCCACATGTGTACAGTTATGTGCACCGTGGCGTGTGCAAGCCTATGGTGTTTGGACGGGTCCATACCACATGCGGGATGTACACATTCTGCTGACACATTCACATGCAGCCATTTGCATATCTGTACCTGAGGTGGGTTGTTAACATGTGGGGTACATATTTGCCCGCGTGGCACTGCCTAAGACAATACTTCTTACCACATTTCAGGTATGCCCATTGTGTGTAGGTGTGTAGCTGCGCAAGGCTGCTAGCTGGGTTGGGTGCACGGTCGTTCATGGGTGGGGGTTACATGCTATAATGGGGCTATTGTGTATTACATTTGCATGCATGGCTTCTGCTTCGGGATAT
>NC_056739.1:1781955787-1781965787 GCF_019279795.1 Protopterus annectens | reverse complement strand
GTGTAAGTACTGTAATATTGTGCTACATTAAAAGTAACAATGGCTGATCATACCTTAAGCAAGAGAAGAAAGCAATAAAAAACAAAACAGAGTTTGTTTCCTAGTTTACTGATTTAAAAGCCTTGCAGTCCATTATAAACAGATAATTGTGCATGCAGGTGAAGTCAGGAATACTTTCTCTATTTTTATTTTTCTTCTGTCATCTGACAGGTGATCAGCCATCTCAGGTACAACTCAATACAACAATCTTATTTCTGAAAAATGTCTCAGATCTACTCTTCTAAAATAGTCCAAACAGAAAACTGAATGTTTTGATAATTATCCAACAAGACATCCTGGCACCCCCTAACAACACTACCGTCCCCACAGCCACTGCAAATAAGCTCAACACTACCTCTGGAAGGTTCTTGGGATGTGCTTATCCAGTCACATATAAACCTAAATTATTTATTCAGCTAAACAGATACTCATGCATGACTGCACTACCCACCCCTCAGTTGATAACTGTCTCAACAGACCTTAATCTCTGTTTTATTTAAGCTCTGCATCTTTATATAACTTAAATCAAGTTTTACTTCACATGGGACCAAATGGAAGGTAATCTTACTTGTTTCCCCTCTGGTTACAGCTTCATAGCACTAGGTATCCTAAAGCAGTGCACCAACTCCCTTATGCTCAGAGATAACAAACTCTTATTATACACAAATTACTCTGTTTATCAGCGGTCCAAATATTTAACAGATATGGGTGCCTCACTTTCACACCACACACTATGCACCCACCTTCTTCTTCTTTCGTCTTTTTCCCGGTTAGGGGTCGCCACAGCAGATCATCTCTTCCGCTCATGATTGGCAGTGGAGTTTTATGGTGCAGAGGTGCCAGCCCGGTGCCCAACCTTACACAGAAGGCACACACACACGCACACAATTAGGCCCAGTTTGGAGTGTCCAATCCACTTGCAGCATGTCTTTGGGATGTGGGAGGAAACCAGAGCACCCGGAGGAAACCCACATGACCACAGGGAGGACATTCAGACTATGCACAGAAAGCACCCCAGCCGAGAATCGAACTGGAGAACGTCTTGCTGTGAGGTGGCAACGCTAACTGCTGCACCACCGTGGCCACCCTGCACTATCCTAAGAGGCTTTGGTAAAGATTTCTCAGCAGTGTTAGCATGACACTGTATTATGCATCAGGGGCACTATGCACTCACCCCTGATACATAATACAGTGTCACGCTGACACTGCTGAGAAATCTTTACCAAAGCCTCTTAGGATAGTAAAATTTAAGACAAGCATACAAATTATATTACTATTCGCAAATGATATATTATTATTTCCATAGCCTCCTCAAGGGTTTTCGGTTCCTCCTTGGTCCTGTTCTTCCCCTAAAAGGCCCAGAGTATTAATTTTTTCTGAAGAAGAGTTGGATTCTGATAATGACTCCCTTACTTATTCTACTCAGATTCCTTCTCCTTTAGACTACCAGTCTGAGGAGGACTGTCATACTCTAGATAATCTTTCTGAAGACATTTCCTTTGGGGACACAATCTCTAGGATGATGGAATTTTTTAAGTGGGATTGTGCTCAGGTCTCGGATATCCATAAGAGGTACTATTAGTTACTGCAGATGGAATCTCCTAAGCCTGCAGCCATTCCTCCTGTCTTGGCTGTTTAATTGGATGTTTTTTTCCAGTGCCTCTAAAGTACCGGATTCTCTGCCCCCTGCTCCCAAGAAGTGTGACAGGTTTTATAGGGTGCGTGAGGATTGTTCCTTTTTGTTTAAATGTCATTCTGTGACCCTTGTCTGTAGCCTCTGATAAGCCATTGCAATTGCTTCCTTCATTCAAGTTACTGCCTTCAACAAGGGCAGTAGAACCATGGACAGGCTGGGTACTTTAGCTACCCTAGCTTTTAGGACTATTAATTATCAGATCCATATCTCTAGGTATGTCTTGGCTCTTTTTTCTCAGGCTTGTCAGATTCTTTCTGAATCTTCTGCTCTTTCCTTACTTGGGACTTCCTTTCAGGTAGTTTGTCATTCTATCAAATGTAGTTATGATGCAGTAGGTGCCTCTTCTAGGGCTGCTGCTTTTGGTTCACTTCTAAGGAAGCATTCTTGGCCTAGGCTTCAACCTTTGCCCGATGATATTAAGGTTAAGTTGATGGATGCTCCTCTGGACAATAAACTTTTGTTTGGTGAAGCAGGTGCTGGTTTATTTAAGTCTCTTCATGACAAAGGGAAGGCTTTACAAGATTAAGCATGTCTTTGTTTCTCCTGTGTCTAAATGTCAGGGAAACTACCCTTCTAAGCCAGCCTTTGTTCGTAGGCAATCTCGCCCTCCTTCTAAAGGTAAAAAGGGTAGTAAACAGACTCCTCCTGCTAAGGCCAATCAGACTGCAGAGATTCTTAAGTCTTCCTTTCCTGACAAACTAGGTGCTGTCTGACTATCCACCTGTTTCCAGCCACATTCCTCTTTCTCTTCACCTTTCTCTTTCCCTTCCTGTTTGGCTCCAAATCACCCAGGATTCTTGGACTCTGTCAATCATTTGGCTGGGGTACTTCATGGTCTGGTTTTCACACCCTTCTTTTACAGGCATTCCTCAGACTCTTCGGGAACAGCTTCCTTTTTTCCCAGAGTTTCTTCGAGACCTCTTGTCTCAGGGGACTATTCAAGAGGTGCCTGTGTCCCAAAGGGGTTCAAGAATGTTTCTAGTGCCCAGAAAAGAAGGTACTTGGACACCTAATCTAGAACTCTCCCATTTGAACACTTTAATGAAGGTGCCTTCCTTTTGGTTGTTGTCCCTCCAGTCTCTTTTTCCTCTTTAGCTCCCTCAGACCTTTCTGGTGTCTCTAGACTTCAAGGATGCTTATCTCCCTATTCCTGGCATTTTCAGTTTTATGCTTTGCCCTTTGGCCTTTCTACTGCCTCAAGGGTATTCACCAAATACCTCACTCCTGTGATTGCCTTTTGCAGGCTTCAAGGGATCCAAATCTTTCCTTATTTGGATGACCTGCTGATTCAGGCATCCTCTGTCTTTGCCACGCACCTCATCTCCTTATTCTCCTGTCTACTTTCTTCATCTCTCTGACGATCCCACTTCTTCTGTCCCGATGTGATACCAAGCACCTTTCTAGCCATCTCCCTTATTAGCTCTGCTGTAGTTACTCAGCTATTTGGTAATTCTTCATTGCCACCCAGTGCTTGTCTTAACTCATCCCTGAACTCCACCTCACAAATACCCTTTTTCAATTTCCACGATTTGATCCTTGGTGCTGCCCTCACACTCCTCCTCCTCTTCTTCTTCTTGATCACCAACATCATCCTACAAACCACCATCCTATACTGCCTAACTACACTTTTCCCAGTCACCACTTTACAGTCTCCAATCTCCTTCAGACTGGCCCTTCTACATAAGTTATAATCCGCCTGTGTGCATCTTCCTCCACTCTTGTATGTCACCTTATGCTCCTCCCTCTTGTTAAAATACGTATTCACCACAGCCATGTCCATCCTCTTCTCAAAATCCACTACCATCTGACCTTCTGCATTCCTTTGTTTAACACCATACCTACCCATCACTTCCTCATCCCCTCTGTTCCCTTCACCAACATGACCATAGCTAGGTAACTACAGCAGAGCTAGTAAAGGAGACTGCTAGAAAGTTGCTTGGTGTGACATCTGGACAGAGGAAGGAGGACAAGGAGACCTTGTGGTGGAATGAGGAAGTACAGGAGAGTATACAGAGGAAGAGGCTGGCGAAGAAGAAGTGGGATTGTCAAAGAGATGAAGAAAGTAGACATGAGTATCAGGAGATGAGGCACATGGCAAAGAGAGAGGTGGCGAAGGCTAAGGATAAGGCATATGGAGAGTTGTATGAGAGATTGGACACTAAAGAGGGAGAAAAGGACCTGCACTGATTGGCTAGACAGAGGGATAGAGCTGGGAAAGATGTGCAGCAGGTAAGGGGTGATAAAGGATAGTGAGGGAAACTTACTCACAAGCGAGGAGAATGTGTTGAGTAGATGGAAAGAGTACTTTGAAGGGCTGATGAATGAAGAAAATGAGAGAGGGGGAAGGTTGGATGATGTCGGGATAGTGAATCAGGAAGTGAAACAGATTAGCAAGGAAGAAGTAAGGACAGCTATGAAGAGGATGAAGAATGGAAAGGCTGTTGGCCAGATGACAAACCAGTGAAAGCATGGAGGTGCTTAGGAGAAATGGCAGTGGAAGTTTTAACCAGATTGTTTAATGAAATTTTGGAAAGTCAGAGGATGCCTGAGGAGTGGAGAAAAAGTGTTTTGGTACCTATCTTTAAGAATAAGGGTGATGTGCAGAGCTGCAGTAACTACAGAGGGACAAAATTGATCAGTCACAGCTTGAAGTTATGGGAAAGAGTAATGGAAGCTAGGTTATGAAGGGAGGTGATGATTAGTGATCAGCAGTATGGTTTCATGCTGAGAAAGAGCACTACAGATGCGATGTTTGCTCTGAGAGTGTTGTTGGAGAAAAACAGAGAAGGTCAGAAGGAGTTCTTTGTGGACTTAGAGAAAGAATATGACAGGGTGCCTAGAGAGGAGTTGTGGTATTGTATGAGGAAGTCGGGAGTGGCAGAGAAGTATGTAAGAGTGGTACAGGATATGTACGAGGGTAGTGTGACAGTGGTGAGGACTGCGGTGGGAGTGACAGATACGTTTAAGGTGGAGGTGGGATTACATCAAGGATCAGCTCTGAGCCCTTTCTTATTTGCAGTGGTGATGGACAGGTTGACAGATGAGATCAGACAGGAGGCCCAGTGGACTATGATGTTTGCAGATGACATTGTGATCTGTAGTGAGAGTAGGGACCAGGTTGAGGAGACCCGGGAGATGTGGAGATATGCTTTAGAGAGGAGAGGAATGAAGGTCAGCAGGGCTGACAGAATATATGTGTGTAAATGAGAGGGAGGGTAGAGGAATGGTGAGGATGCAGGGAATAGAGATGGTAAAGGTGGATGAGTTTAAGTACTTGGGATCAACAGTTCAGAGTAATGGTGAGTGTGGAAGAGAGGGGAAGAAGAGAGTACAGGCAGGATGGAGTGGGTGGAGAAGAGTGTCAGGAGTGATTTGTGACAGACGAGTACCAGTAAGAGTGAAAGGGAAGGTCTACAAGAGGGTAGTGAGACCAGCTATGTTATATGGGTTGGATACAGTTGCATTGACAACAAGGCAGGAGTCAGAGCTGGATGTGGTAGAGTTAAAGATATTAAAATTTGCACTGAGTGTGACTAAGATGGACAGGATTAGGGATCAGTATATTAGAGGATCAGCTCAGATTAGAGACAAAGCAAAATTGCCTTGGTTTGGACATGGGCTGAGGAGGAATGCTGGGTAAATTGGGAAAAGGATGCTAAAAATAGAGCTACTAGGTAAGAGGAAAAGAGGAAGGCCTAAGATAAGGTTTATGGATGTGGTGAGAGAGGACATGCAGGCGGTTGGTGTGACAGAGCAAGATGCTGAGGACAGGAAGAAATGGAAATAGATGATCCACTGTGGCGACCCCTAACGTCAACAGCTGAAAGAAGATGATGAGGGTTTTTTATGCACAGCAGCCTAAAGGTGACGTCATAACAGATTTGAATGCCTACAATCCTAAGCGGGCAACATACAGTTGTTAAGGCTTCGTGGACTCCTGTAGTTTAAAAACTAATCAAGTCATAGTGATGACTACTGTATGTGTGTCTATTCTTACAAAAATAAAATAAAATAAATAAATAAATCCAGCTGTATCAACTTTACTAAGGATTAGATACCTACAATACTTTGGTTAAGCCACTACAGTGGTAGTGCATTTTTTTTTTTTTTAAAGTATCATTTTCCTTATAGCTGAGTGTTGTTTTGTTAAGTTTGCAATACTTATTTATATTTTTTGTTGAAATCTTGAAATTTTGTTGTATGCTTGATTTTCACTGCAATAAGTACCCATATGTTTTTCTGGGAGTTAGAACACCATATTTATTTTTACATTTGCTAACTGGGTTAGGTTTTAGCGGAGACCTTGCTGATACAATTATCTGCAAGTGGTTATGGTATACCACAACAGGATAGATTACAGTATCCTTTGTCAAGAAGTAGTATGTTCAGCTGATGATAGTCAACTCCCATTTCCAAAATATAAAGCTCAGCCAAATCCTATTCAGCCAATGTTAATGGGAAGTGTCAGTGCACAAATTCCTCATTCTAAAAGAGGAATTATATTTGTCATATTGATAGAGGTTCATAGGTAGGTACTAGGCTATCGGCCCTAGGGCCTATATAAGCCTAGCCAAAAAAGTACCCTGGCTTCCGCCATCCAAGAAAATTATTTTCCTGTGCCCATCGAGAAGAGCCCCAGAGGTGATCCCTGGGGTGAATTTCCTATTTCCCATCTAATCATCAACATTTTTCTTGAAGAGTGCTAATAAGGAGCTTTGTTTGATATAGATAAGTAGTTTGTTCCAGAGTATGGGAAGTCTCTGGGACAGGAATCTATCCCTCTGGCATGTTCTGTTTATTGTGGTGACAAGGTTTAGGTCCCTAGAGTATGTAGCTTGGAGGGATTTGGATTTCTTTAAGTGGGGCATGTCCAACAGCTCTGGGTTTGACATAGCTTTTTATGTTAGGCAGAGATCGCCTTTGAGTAGGCGATATGTGACGGAGAAAAGCTGCAGTTTTTTGAGACGTTCTGCATAGGGCATCTTTTTGAGGCTGGTAATCCTCTATGTGAGGTATTTCTGCGGCCTTTCCAGCTGTTGTAGATGTCTTGTGAGGTACATACCAAAAGGGGCATTGTACTCTATAATGGGTAGAGGGGAGCAATTACCTCTTTTTTCCTAGATGAGAAACATTTTGTGATGAGGTGTGCCACGTAGAAGGATTTCCTGACAACTGTGGCGATGTGATTATCAAAGGAGAGACTACTGTCCACCTGTGTCCCAAGGTCTCTTATTACACTTTCGGTGTTAAGTAGACTACCACCTATGTGGTAGTTCATGGGTACAGAGTTTTTCCAAAGGGGATAATAATGCACTTTTTGGCATTGAGCTTGAGAGCATGGCTTTGACACCAGGCATCTGTCTCAGTGAGGCCCTTTTGTAGGATGTCTACATCGTTAGGAGTTTCAATTATGGCTCCTAGTTTGCAGTCATCTGCGAACTTCGCTAGCCAAAGACCTTCTGTATTAGCCTGTACTTCAGAAAAGTAGATACCAAACAGGAGAGGACCCAGGACTGAACCCAGTGGTATTCCACTTGTCACTGGTCTGAAGTCAGGTTTGGAGTCTGCTACTTTCACAGTGTATGTTCTGAAAGTGAGCCAGTTGGCAACCCATCTTGTGACATAGGGATTTATACCTAGTTTAGTGAGTTTATCTATAATTCCAGAGTGGGGGGGGGGGGTGTCAAAAGCCTTGGCGAGATCTAGATAGGCTGTGTGAACCATCTTACCCTCATCTACGGCTTTGGTGACTACTTCAAAGAAGTCAATCAGGTTTAGGAGACATGATCTGCCTTTTACAAACCCAAACTGGGTGGGGTCCAGAGTTTGGAGATTACCAGTGTCTTTGTTTATAAGTTCCATGATGATACATTCCATGGCCTTGCAGACCAGGCTTGTTAGGCTAATGGGACAGTAGTTTCTGGGGTCCGTGGTGGCTCCCCCTTTGTTGAGTGGGATAACCGTCGCTGTGTGCCATTCAGTGGGCACAAAGCCTGAGGTGAGGCTATGACTGAACATGGTGCTTAGGTGGGGTGCCACTTCATTCTGTAGTTCATGTAGAACATGGCCTGGGATGTTGTCAGGTCCCATGGATGCTGTGTTCTTGGCTTTGGAGAGTGTGGCTTTTACCTGTGCAACCGTGATTACAGGAACTTTGCATTTTTCTGGTATAGAGATGTGCCATTTAGGGGGTGAGAGAGGGGTAAAGATAGCACGGAACCTATCTGCCAGGATGTTGGCAATATCAGTTGGTTCTGTATATTTAATGCCATTGTGCTGTAACTCAGAGCAGATCTGAGTGCTGCCATTGAGATTCTTGACATAGCTATAGAATGCTTTGTCGTTGTCTTTAGAATCAGTGGCGATTTTGTTTTCTTAATTAGCTTTGGAGGATTTTATGAGGGATCTCAGCTTTTTACTGAGGCTGACCAGGGAGTTCCTGAAATCATGGGATTTTACTCTTTTTTGCAACAGTTTCTTTCTTCTGTTGTAGAGTTTGTTTATGGCAGGGGACCACCAGATTGGCTTCCTTTTTTTGGAGGATAGCATCTTGGTTCTGTTAGGGATAGCACTATTCATACACTCGTGTAAGTGCTTATAAAGTGCATTTGTGTAGGATTCAGCAGTTGTACCTCTATTGTCCATCTGCATGGGTGTCGTGAAGTTTGCCACTTATGTGTTAAGAAGTGTGAAGTTGGCTTTGGAGAAATTTTTTACGGTGGTTTCCCTAATGGGAGGTGGGGGCAGGATGTGGATGTCTAGGGTGATTAGCTTGTGGTCAGATCTGACCAACGAGGAATTGACCTCTGGTGTGGAACACCGGTTGCCCATGTTGGTAATGACCAGGTCTAGGATATTGCTGCCCCTGATGTGGGTGTGGATAAGTTGATCCAAGTCATTGGAATTTATGAATTCCTGAAAACATTGAGCAAAAGAGTTGGTACATGAGTAGTTTTCCCAGTTAATGGTGGTGTAGTTGAAATCGCCCATTATGAGGGTGTTGGGTTGTACCCTAATATTTTCCAGTGTATCAAGAAATGAGGAGTGGGAATCCTGGGGCATGGTGGGGATCTGTAGCAAGTTACAATTTGGATTGCGGTCTTGCCCAGAGTTAGTTGCACTTGGATAATCTCAGATGCATTATGCTGAGCAACTAACCTGGAGGTGTGGATATCCTTAATGATTGTGGACACGCCTCCGCCTTTAGTGTTTCAGTCCAGGTTAGGTGGCCGAAAGGTGTAGTATGAATTATAGCCTGGTAATGCAGGGGCGCTCTCTGGAGCCTTGAACCAGGTCTCTGTCACTGCACAGATGTCAAAGTTCTCCATTTTAAGGAGTGCCTCGCGTGAATGCATTTTGAGGTTTAGACTTCTAGCATTGAGTAGCATTACCCTCAGATTTTGTTTGCTTGTACCTGCTACGGTGGTGAATTTGTCATTTGAACCTTGCCTGAAAAAGGCACTATAGGGATGGCAAGAGCCTTAGCCAGCATCCGGAATCCCAAGGGCGACAGGTGCAGGCCATCTCAGGCAAAGCATCGTGGTCTGTTGATCATGTCATCCCAGGCAGACAGATACTGGATCACCTTAGAATGACACCGAAAGCTTAGCCAGTTGTTGAAGTCAATCATTTGTCCAAGATAGCCAATGTACAAGGCCAAATCGGTGACAAAGCCCAGTGAAATGAATGTTTCTTGGTGAGGTGGGTGTTCCATCTGTATGTGGAAGTAGGTATTGTAGGCAGTACTGAGTGAAAAAAACAGACTGTCTGCAGTGCCTAATTCTACATATAGGTGGAGCTGCACTGCAGGCATTAGGAATGGAGGGGGCCTGCCTGGGACCACTTGCCATGCATACACTGTACTGCTAGTGCAAGCTCTCCTTCAGACTCCTCCAAAAACTCATTTGAGTGCTTTTTGAAAACATATTTTATTCCCTGGAGGAGTAGTAACCTCATTTTTACATTCCTGTTCTTGGTCATGGTGAATGCTGCCATGAGGGCAATGATGGCCATCACACCTGCATTCACCACTCCACCTACAGAAAGAGCTGTGGTACCTCACGGCTTCACTAACCCTATTAAGAATAACTGAAATAATACCATAGTTAATTTGAGGGGACTCATACATGGGGTAAAGCATTCTGGAGCTGCCTTTGTCCATTAGTAGTACAGAGGACAGTCCTGGTGTACATTTTCTGGTTCCCGTCTATACAGCTAAGTTACACTTGAAAACGGACATAAATTAACCTTGTTTTGGTGGATGGG
>NC_056739.1:1781917062-1781955287 GCF_019279795.1 Protopterus annectens | reverse complement strand
AGAGGTTACTGTCAACTTGGATCCCCAGGTCCCTGATAACTTCTTCCGTGTTTAATGGATTACCACCTATGTGGTAATTAGGGGTTACCTTGTTTTTCACAAAGGGTATGACTATACATTTTTTGGCATTTAGCTTAAGGCCATGGCTCTGGCATCAGTTATCCATTTCTATGAGACCTCTCTGGAGGATGTCTGTGTCTGATGGAGTGTCAATTATGGTGCCCAGTTTGCAGTCATCTGCAAATTTTGTCAGCCACAATCCCCCTATGTTTGCCTGCTCTTCAGAAAAATAAATGCCGAACAAGAGGGGGCCCAGGACTGAGCCCTGTGGGACACCACTCGTGACCGGCTTAGAGTCTGACATGGCACCAGCAACTCTAACCTTGTGTGTTCTGTCCTTGAGCCAGTTTGCAACCCATCTTGTGACATATGGGTTTACATCTAAGCTGGTGAGCTTTTCTATGATGCCAGAGTGGGGTATTGTGTCGAACGCTTTTGCTAGGTCAAGGTAGGCTGTGTGAACTGCCTTACCCTCATCAATGGCCTTAGTGACTGTTTCAAAAGTCGACCAAGTTCAAGAGGCAGGATCTGCCCTTGACAAAGCCAAATTGGGTAGGATCCAGTGTCTGTAGGTCCCCAATGTCTTTATTTATGAGTTCCATTATGATCCTCTCCATAGCTTTGCAGACAAGGCTCGTCAAGCTTATGGGGCGGTAATTTCCAGGGTCCGTAGAAGCACCGCCTTTGTGGAGTGGGACCACAGTTGCCTTACGCCATTCTTTGGGTACGTATCCTGTAGTAAGGCTAAGATTAAACAGCAGCCTTATGTGTGGGTTTAGTTCCTCATTGAGTTCATGTAGCAGACAGCCGGGGACACCGTCCGGTCCCATTGATGCTGTGTTTTTTGCTTTAGAGAGAGCAGCTCTCACCTGGGCATCTGAGATGTTTGGGAGGCTAGACTCTGGTGGGATAGATATTTATCCTTCTGGGGGGGGGGGGGAGAAATTTGCACTGGACCTGTCTGCCAATATGTTGGCAATCTCTGTGGGTTCAGTGATTTTTTTATCATTTTGGACTAATTCTGAGCATATCTGGGAGTTTCCACCCAGGTTTCTAACATAGCTAAAGAAGGCTTTATGATTGTCTTTTGTGTCATTAGCGATTTTTCTCTCAAAGTTGGCCTTGGATGATTTTATGAGTGATCGAAGTTTTTTGCTAGTATTGATCAGAGATGCCTTCCCTTTTAGGGATTTTGCTCTGTCATGTAGTAGCTTTCTCCTCTTATTGTAGAGTTTGTTTATGGCTGGGGTCCACCAGACCGGGTGCCTGCCTTTGGTGGAAAGGGTCTTGATTTTATTAGGGATTGCTTGATCCATACATTCCTGGAGGTGCTCATAGAAGGCATTTGTAAGGGTTTCAGCAGCATGGGTTGTGGTTTCCACTGGCTCAGGGGCCTTGAAGGATACCACTCCAGTCTTAAGAAGTGTGAAGTTTGCTTTTGAGAAGTTCTTCACTGTGGTCTTTTTGCTGGGGAGGCGGGATGTGGATCTCCAGTGAGATTAATTTATGGTCTGATCTCACCAATGAGGGATATACTTCCAGTGTGGAGCATTTTGTCCCCATGTTTGTGATGATCAGGTCTAGTATATTTTCTCCTCTTGTGGGAATGGTGACTAGTTGTTCCATAGCATTTGAGTTTATGAACTCAAGGAACCTTTGGGCTAGGGTGTTGGGGCTTGAGTAATGTTCCCAGTCTACGTTTGGGTAGTTGAAGTCACCCAATATGATGGTGTTTGGAGAGACATTCATACTCTCCAGTGTCTTCAGGAAGGCTGTGTGGGTTTCCTGAGTTTGAGAAGGTGGTCTGTAGCATGTTACAAACTGTAGGGCAGTTTTACCTATGGTTAATTGCACCTGGATGGTCTCTGATGCTTCGTGCATTGCCACTAACCTGGAGGTGTGGGTATCCTTTATGAATATGGATACTCCCCCTCCTTTTGTGGTTCGGTCCGGATTTTGGGGCCGGAACGCATGATATGAGGTATAACCTGATAATGTCTCTCACCATCATTTTCTTCATCATACGTGTCTAAATAATAGAGTCGATCATACTCAGTTATGTCAAACCTGGTGCCATTTTTATATGTGTCTAAATAATAGAGTCGATCATACTCAATTATGTCAAACCTGGTGCGGTTTTTATAGATGAGTTGGTCCCGTCCTTGTTTAAAGTTAATCAAGACCCCTTTGGACATTGCTGCCTTAACAGATAAGATGCTTTGTGGATACGTCGGGATGTACAGTGCCTGAGTCATCATCACCTTTACTTTGCGTCCCTCTGTGTTCAGCAGCCATACATCCACATTACCTCTCTTAGGCACTAAACTACAGGTTCTAGTCCCATCAGCCAATTCCACAATGTGCTCCTCTAGTTGGAAAGTTGCATCAAAGTATTTAAACTTTTTCAGATCATTAATTATGTGTGACGTGGCACCAGTGTCCACCATTAATCCTTTCTGTTTTAATCCATGGATCTGATGCTCATTTATTCTGAAGACAAATGTGTGATCACCCGTGTCAGTTGCTTGTTTCACATTATCTTTCTTCTTTCGTCTGCAGTTACTGTCCTTGTGGCTGGAGTCTTTGCATAAACTACACCACTGCCTCTGTCCTTTATATTCTCCTTGGCATTCTCGTGCCTTGTGTCCCTTTTGGCCACAGCTTTAGCATGTAATCTCTGCTTTTACTCTTTCTCCAAAGCCACTCACTTTCATCATGTTATCGTAAAGGCCAATACCAAAGGCCTCCCGCTGACTAAGTTTACAGATGACTGTAAGCTAGGAGTAGTCATTGAATCCCCAGATGAGCTAGCAGTCACACAGGACGTTTTGTATCCAATAAATAACAGATGTCAAAATCACTGTCTGAAACTAAATGCCAAAAAATGCATTATCGTATTCTTTGGGAAGCCATGTACCCCAGAGAAATACCACACTGACAATACACCCCTAAGAGTTCACCCAGATGTTTATGATTTAGGAACTTATCTGGACAGTGACCTAATTTTTGGCCAGCATGTATCTATTGGAGTAAGAAATTCCTTGCATATTGCACAGCTTATAAATAAAAGGATTGGGTCTAGATCTAGGGATGTCATTTTCCCCCTTTACTCATCCATCATTAGGTTAATCATTGAATATAACACCCCCTTTGGCATGTATCTGTCCAGACACAAGCAACAACTGCAACTCCCACAGAGATACCTTACTAAAAGGATACAAGGCCTAGATGGCATGTCCTACATGTGATCGGCTTAAAGACCTGCCACAATACTCAGTATCTTACAGACTGCTAAGATGTGACCTGTTTTGGGCATACAAGGCATCTCTGACCTATTACTGATGCATTTACTGCACACCAGCAAGTGAAATGGTATCAGAAATACTTGGCCTAGGGATCTAAACCTCTGCTGCAAGATCAGCAGAATGGTTTGGAAGGACAGGCATATTTCACAGAGGATACCCCTGCTGTAGAACAGGCTCCCCATCCACCAAAACAAGGTTAATCTCTGCTCATTTTCAAGTGCAACTTAGCTGTATAGATGGGAACTAGAAAATTTACACCAGGACTGTCACCTATACTACTAATGGACAGAGGCAGCTCCAGAATGCTTTACCCCATGCATGGGTCCGCTCAAATTAACTATGGTATTATTTCAGTTATTCTTGGGGTGGCCACGGTGGTGCAGTGGTTAGCATTGTCACCTCACAGCAAGAGGTTGTCTGGTTCGATTCTCGGCTGGGATGCCTTCTGTGTGGAGTCTGCATGCCCTCCCTGTGGTCGCATGGGTTTCCTCCAGTTTCATCTCAAAGACATGCTGTAGGTGGATTGGACACTCTAAATTGGCCCTAGGCACGAGTGCTTGTGCGCCTTCTGTAGAAGGTTGGGCGCTGGGCTGGCAACTTGACACTGTAAAACTCCACTGCCAGTCATGAGCAAACAGGTGATCTACTGTGGCGACCCCTAACCGGAAAAAGCCAGAAGAAGATTATTTCAGTTATTCTTAATAGGGGTAGTGAAGCCGTGAGGTACCACAGCTCTTTCTGTAGGTGGAGTGGTGAATGTAGGTGTGATGGCCGTCATGCAGTATAGTGTATGCATAGCAAGTGGTCCCAGGCAGGCTCTCTCCTTTTCTAATGCCTGCAGTGCAGCTCCACCTGTATGTAGTACTATGCACTGTAGACAGTCTGTTTTTTTTTTTTTTTTTTTTTTTTTTTTTTTCTTTCACTCATTACTGCCTGCAATACCAACTTCCACATACAGATGGAACACCCACTTCGTCAAGAAACTCATTTCACTGGGCTTTGTCACCGATTTGGCCTTGTACATTGGCTATCTTAGACAAATGTACAATACTGATTTCTATCAATATGACAAATATAATTCCTCTTTTAGAATCAGGAATTCTGGCACTGACACGTCCCATTAGCATTGGCTGAATAGGAGTTGGGTGAGCCTTATCTTTCGGAAATGGGAGTTGAGTAACTTCAGCTGAACGTACTTCTTGACAAAGGCTACTGTAATCTATCCTGTTGTGTTATATCATAACCACTTGCAGATGGTTTTATCAACCGCATCTCCATTAATAACTAACCTGGTTAACAAATGCAAACCACGGTTTTCTTATTCCAGAAAAAAAGGGTACTTTATTTTATTTTTTATTTTACATTTGTTGACCGGGCTAGTCCAGCTGGATAATTTCCATTTTCAGTGGAGGCCCGGGGAGAAAAGCTCCACAATTAAAACAAGGTTAAACATTTAAGCAACAATGCATACATTTTAGTGTAGTAGAAAATACAGCGAAAAAAAACAGGTAAAAAACAAATAGCCTAAGCTATATATTCATATTTTTTTTTTTTTTTTTTTTTTAGAACAGTACAGTAATTTAGTCATTTGAAATAGCAGGGAAAGATAGTGATTTTACGTAGGGAGGTATGGCTGAAGAGCGAAGAAGTCATTTAGTCTGGATTGGTACAGGAGCAGAGCCAGAAGTTGTTAAGATGTAATAGAAGTTGTTTTTGAAAAGTTGAAAGGAGTCTAGTGAGGTAATGTGTGGGGAGGTTATTCCATATTTTCCCTATGGAGTTTGAAAATAGACAGTTACCTGCTGAATTTGTAATTCTAGTTGTGTTGACTTGTATCTTTCGCAGATCGCAACTGTTTCAAGTTTTTGTAGGGAGTAAGGAGGTTACTGAGAGCTGGTGTTTTTGTTGGTTGATAAAGAATGTTATGTGTAATTAAGAGTTGTTGATAGATAAGCTTGTTAGGTAGTTCTAACCATTGTAATTGTTTTAAGTTATTACAGTGGTGAGTTCTGTACTGGGATGCTGTGGCAAAACGGGCTATATTATGATAGGATGTAGTTAGTTTGTTCAGGTTAGCTTTAGAGAGATTGGTGTAAATAGAGGAAGCATACAGTAGGGTGGAGATAAGATGTGATTGAGCTAAGGTGGTCCGTGCTTCTGGAGTAAGGAAGGGTTTTATTCTGTACAGTGAACCTATCTTTTATTTACTGCTTTTATAGTGTTATTGATATGACAATCATAGTTAAGATTATTATCAATAGTAACACCAAGCAGTTTGGTAGTAGAGTCTGGGGAGATAAGAGAATTGTCAGCTGCAGTAATAGTAAAATGTAGTTGAGGAGATTTGTGGGTAGGTGAGAATAGTAATAGTTTTGTTTTCTTGGAGTTGAGAAGGAGACATCTTTTGAGAACCATTGTTCAACGGTTGAAAAGGTAGATTGTGTGAGTGACTGGAGTTCAGATTGGGTGGGAGCTGTACAGATGATGGTAGAATCATCTGCATATTGTATGCAGGTAGTGTTATGGATAGATGATTGAAGATCATTAATAAAGATAGAGAATAAGAGTGGGCCTAATATTGATCCTTGAGGTACTCCTAAGGAGATAGGTAGTAGAGCAGATAGAGAATTTTTCCAGAGTACTGCTTGTTGTCGGTTTTCAAGGTAGGATGAGAACCACGTTAAGGAGGAAAAATCCAAGGCAAGTGAGTTTAGTATGTGTAGGAGAAGTTTATGGTTGACCATGTCAAGGCTTTTGACAGGTCTAGGAAAAGAGAAGCAGTTAGTTTGTTATTATTACGGTTACAGTTTATTGTGTTAGTAAAGGAAAGTAGTGCAGTGGTCGTACTATGTGAGGGTCTAAATCCATGTTGAGTGTTTGCTAGTAGGTTATTTTGAAGGAGATGGTTAAGTAGTTGTTTGTGTATACATTTTCCATGATTTTAGCTAGTGGAGATAATAGTGCTATTGGGCGGTAGTTAGAGAGGTCAGTGGATTTGCCTCCTTTATGTAAGGGTATGATGTGTGATATCTTCCAGATTGCTGGAAAATCACTTTCTTTTATGGATCTGTTTATTAGGATCGAAACAGGGTAGACTATAGCTTTTGCTGCTACCTGAAGGAATTCAGCAGGAAGCTTATCTGCTGAGGGGGTAGTGGGTTTAAGTTTTTGTAAGAGAGATTGTATGTAGGAGGTGGGTATGGGTTGAAGTTGAAGGGAAGGAATTACGTTGTTGGTGTTACTTAAGATCAGTTGGGAAGCATCAGGGGATAAATGGCTTGCTAGTGTTTGTATGGAAGTAGTAAAGAAGCTATTGAAGTTATTGGCTATTAAAGAGGGATTATCAGGGTCTAGATTCTGTGGGTTAGGTGTTACTATTTTACCTGGGGTAAGTAGATGATTGATAGTAGACCAGAACCTTTTTGGTTCTTTTTTTGGATTGCTGAAGTTCTACATAGTAGCTCTTTTTGTCTGAAATAATAGCATTTTTGGTTTTGTTTCTCAGCTCTCTAAAGGTTTGATAGTCTGTTGGGTTTCTAGAGGAGCGCCATTTCTTCCAAGATTTAAGCCTGATCTTTTGTTTAGTATTAGAGGTAAGCCAGGGTGCTGTTCTGGTCTTTATTCTAATGGTACGACTTGGGGCATGGTGGTTTAGGATTGTAAGGAATGCTGAGTTGAAATATTCTATGGCTTTGTTGAGAGAGAGGTGCTTTAGAGGGTCCAATTGTATTGTGAGAGTTCTGTTTGAAATCTTTGGGGATTAAATTGTTTCTTTGAATATAGTGTTCTATGTGAGGTAGGTAAGTTTTGATGAGTTTTAGCTCTAATGACATATGTGAGGGAGTGATCGCTAAGGTCATCAGGAAGGATGCCAGTTTTGTAGCTTTGTGAGGGGGAGTTTGTAAGAACCCAGTCTAAGGTGGTTTCTTTTTTGCTTGTTTTATTTATTCTAGTGGCACTATCAATTAGTTGTTTGAAACCAAAAAGGTTTAAATGGGAAGTAGGGTTAGCACTTCACTTTATAATATGCAGATTTTGATCAGAAAACCCAGGTCAGTTTTCCCATGGATTTATAGTAATATATAACCATAGTACAGCAGAAATTCAGCAATATGCGTGGGAAAAAAATGACAAACGAAAAAAATCCAGTAGTCATTAAACTTAACATAAAACAAAAACTTTTTAGATACCGATCCCTATGGCATCAGGCGCAACATTTGCCAGATAAACAAATCTCCTTTCCCCCACCTCATAATTTTTTTTTTTTTTTTAATAAACAACAATACATATAGTGTTTTAAAACAACACATATAGTGTTTTATTATGATTTGATTTTTTTAGACTATAGGAGTGCCCAATGCTAAGACTTCACCTTTAGGCTGCTTTACATGAAAAACCCTATATTGCCACATTCCCGATGATAGGCGGCGGTGCATTTTTTTCTATGCGCATGCGTACATCTTAAAAAAGGGGCGGGCCATGTCACTACTTATTTTACGTTTATTTATATATAATGAATGACAGCTTCACAAGACAGTGAGTTTCTTTTTCTTCTTCTTTCGGCTTTTCCGGGTTAGTGGTCACCACAGCGGATCACATGTCTGCTCATGATTGGCAGTCGAGTTATACGGTGTCGAGTTGCCAGCCCGGCGCCCAACCTTACACACACACACACACACACACACACACACACACACACACACACACACACACACCGCCCCCAGGGCCAATTTAGAGTGTCCAATCTGCGTACAGCACGTCTTTGGGATGTGGGAGGAACCCGGACCACCCGGAAGAAACCCACGCGAACCAGCAAAACTCTTGTTGTGAGGCAACAACGCTAACCGCTGCTCCACCATGGCCGCCCACAAGACAATTAGTATAACAGCACAGAATATTCAAAGCAGTGAGTAGATACAAACAGTATATACAAAAACAAACAGTGATATACAAAAACAAAACAAGATGGCATGTAACATACAATTTGTACAAATTACTACAGTTTAAGGCATACATAGTAATTTAAACAATCATATTACTATACATTTAAAGGAAATATAATGCTTAAAACAGTCCTATTGCTTTTATTTTCAAGGTGCTCTAAGAGCAGCAGACAGAATACTGGTGCTCGGCAACGTGCATAGAATTATTTCCTGATAGTTAGGCATAGATAGATATCTTATACATGTTTTAATTAATGGTAAAGAAAGATTAGAAGGGGTGAAGATGTAAATAAGGGTGATATGACTTCATCAGGGACGCTTAAAATACTAGTATTATTAACTTCAACAGTGATAAAATAAGGTAATGGGAATTAGTATACATTTTATGAAAACAAAAATAAGTCTATAACTCTGATTATTATCGTTTTGTATTGTGTAATTCATCTCCTTTTCTCCAAATGTCAACAGTTTTAAGTGGGATTAAGAAGGAAGGAGTTAAAGTCATACCTTTCAACCTCTTATAGAAAGAAATCTGGACAAAGCCATAAATAACCGGGGGGGGGGGCTTCGGTTCCGTCCTCGGAACCGATACGGCCATTTCCAAGGGAGGGGGACAAAGGCCCAAAAATAGGGGCAGTTTTTAAATAAAGAAGTTATGTCTCACCATAACGTTCCATCTGTGTTGTAGATCTTTCTTCATTCATTACTGATACGGCCATTTCCAAGCTCATGCCAGCCAGAAACTCTCAGCTAAGACTTACCCATAATGCCCCTCTTCTAGTTACTCCAGATAGAGTTTGCCTGCCCCTATATAATAGAGGTAGTAATAGAAAAATAGTAGAAGGCTCTGTCAGAGCAAATACCCTAACCAGGAGCTCCTAAAGTCCACCAGGAGTCCAGGCCGGGGGAAGAAGGGCAGGAAGTAATGAATGAACAAAGATCTACAACACAGATGGAACGTTATGGTATGACATGACTTCTTTATCTGATGTTGTAAATCTTTGTTTATTCATTACCATTAGGACCGAGTCCTCAGCTACTTGAGTCCTGGGTGGCCCTAAGGAAGGATATTCATGAGCACCATAGAACCAAAAGATGCTCGTCCCATGTAGGCCAAATCCAGTTTGTAATGAGATATAAAGGTATGAGGTCTGGCCCAAGTGGCTGCTGGGGATATATCATCCATAGAGGTTCTGGAATGAAATGCTACAGAAGTAGCCATAGATCTTGTAGAATGAGCCTTTATTCTGGAAGGTAAGGATAGCTTATTATTTTGGTAGATAAGGTAATGACGTTTCTAAGCCAGGAGGATAAAGTCACTTTGGAAACAGGTTTACCCAATCTGGGTCCTGCAAAGGTTACATACACTTGATCTGTCTTCCTGAAAGATTTAGTCCTGCCCAAATAACAACGAAGCTGCCGATGCACATCAAGGGTGTGCTAAAGGTGCTCCCCTCTATTAGAATGAGGGAAGAAAACAGGCAGGTCCATAGATTGGTTAATGGGAAATCCAGAAATGACCTTGGGCAAGAAAGAAGGGTCAGTACGAAGGGACACCCTATCCGTGTGGAAGATCAAGAAAAGTCTCTTGACACTCGAGGCCTGCTACTAGAAGTAAGGTTTTCCATGACAAAAACTTTAAATCACATGAATCAAAAGGCTCGAAAGGAGGACCTGTGAGAGATTGAATTACCAAAGTCAAGTCCCAGGATTCTAAGGGAGGCTTGACCGGAGGTTTAACGTGTAATACTCCTTTCAACAATGTCTTGCATAGGTGGTATGACATAATCAATGAATTACCAAATCCATTATGAAAATTCGTGATAGGTGCTAAATGTACAGTGATCGTCGATACTGAGTCTCCTGCATGTAAAAGAGTCGTCAGGTATTGAAGGATCTTTTGAAGAGACATGGAGAAGGGATCTATGTTCTGATCTTTGGCCCAAATATTAAACCTAGTCCATTTACTAGAATAAACTTTCCTGGTGGAAGGTTTGTGTGAAGCCAGAAGAATTTCACGTTCAGGAGACGGGATGTCAGACAGCCTGGCAATCATTGGAAGTGGAGGAACCAAGCTGTGAGCTTGAGATTGTGGAGATTGGGATGAATCAGTCCTTGAGGATGAGATAACAGGTCTTGGGAATGATCCAGGATCCAGGGGCTGTGAATCAGATGAGGCCATAGAAACGTGAACCAGACTTGAAGGGGCCACTAGGGGGCAATGAGGATCACATTGCTTCTCAACCTCTGAGCTTTCTGGAGAAATTTTGGAATGAGGAGAAATGGGGGAAAGGCATACAGAAGACCTGGGGGCCAATTGTGTGTTAGAGCATCTTTCGGGGGTTCCCCTGGAGGGGGGATCAGGGCAAAGTAACTTCTGCATTTGTTGTTTAGGGGGAAGCAAACAGATCACAGCAAGGCTTGCCCCAGCGTTGGTAGACCCGATCTGCTGTTACAGGGTTGAGGACCACTCATGAGGCATCAGGATGTTCCTGCTCAGATTGTCCGCAATAAGGTTGAAACTCCTGGGAATGTGCCAGTGCCAAATCCTCATGGCTTCCTGACACAGGGGTAACACCTGGTTCTGCCTTGCTTGTTGATATACCAGATGACTGACATGTTGTCTGACTGAATTCCAATGGTCCCAGAAGGTAGGGATGCATGAAACGCTTGCAACGCTAAGAGAACTGCTCTCAGTTTCAGGACATTTATGTGCAAATGGGAGACCAGGTGCCTTGGTCCATCTTTCCCTTGAAATTTCCCCCCACCCTAACAGGGAAGCATCTGTTGTCACTGTGGCCGTGGGCTGGGGAAGACAGAATGGTAGACACCAAAGATGCATTTGTGGCTTCATCCACCATAGCATTTCTTCCTTGCAATGGTTTGTAAGACAGATCATGTGGTCAAGTGGGTGAGTTAATAATGACTATTGTGTGGAAAGGAGCCACTGCATGATTCTCATGTTCAGCCTCGCCAGTGGTACTAACATAATGGCAGCCATCATGGAGCCTAAGAGTTGCAGTATAAGGCATGTTGGTACATAGGTCTGAGGAAGAAGGTCTTGGATTTGGTGTCTTATTTTCGAAAGCCTGTGAGGGGGGAAGAGAAGCTTGACTGGATGTTGTGTCGAAGACTGCCCCAATAAATTCCAATGTCTTTGTTGGGGACATTTGAGATTTGTCCTTGTTGATTGTAATCCCCAAGTGGAGAGCGAGACCTTGAGTGTAAGAGAGGCTGCGGACTAGGAGATTCCTGGGTGGAGCGGTAAGGAGCCAATCATCTACATACGGAAACACCTGGAATCCTTGTAATTGAAGATGAGCTACCACAACTGCCATACATTTGGTGAACACTCTGGGGGGGCTGTCGAGAGACCGAACGGCAGTGCCCTGAACTGGTAGTGGTTGGCCCCCAGCCAGAAGCAGAGAAACCTCTGGGACCGGTGATCCATCTTTATGTGGTAGTACGCGTCCTGGAGGTCTATAGAGCACATCCAGTTTTCCCTCCCTAGGAAGGGAAGAATGGACTGTACTGTGACCATCCGGAATTTTTGAGGTTTGATAACTTTGTTCAATAGGCTGAGATCCAGGATTGGTCTCCAGTCCCCTGTCTTTTTTGGCACTAAAAAGAACCTCGAGTAAAACCCGGATCCTGTCTGATCTGGTGGGACTGGTTGGATGACTCTTTTTCTTAGCAGCGTTTCTATTTCTAAGGTTGCTAATTCCCTCTGCATGGGTGGTAAATCGGGGATTCGTTTGATGGTCTGGGAGTTAAATTTAATGGTATTTGGTAGCCTGTGGATATTATTCTCTGCACCCAAACATCGGTAGTAATAAGTTGCCAGGCTGGGAGGTGCAGAGAGAAAGGTTCTATATTAGATGAACGAACGATCAAAATGTTGAGTACAACATGCTACATCACCTAATCCCCACACGTAAATGAAAAAAGTTCCAACAAACATTTTTTCACGGTCCAACCACACCTTCCCCACAATGCCACACACACACATACAACTAATACAAATAAACACACACATTCTCAGATCATTCAACAACATTCAAACCTAAACACACTCTTCTACTTTTAAAAGAAAATGGGGGGCTTTGCCCCCCACACCTCCTTAACTATATATACCAAATCTGAGATCGCTCTACATTGGTGAAAGGGCAATTACCTACTAATCACAACACACACACACACAAGTACGGCATTCACTTACCTAGCCATTCCAGACAGCGTAGCATCCTTACGTCACAAACTACACACCACCCAGGGCTGACAAAAACTTTTTGGTACTCTGGTTTTCATCTTTTAGGGTTTTTGAATAGATGAACAAATAATCAAAATGGTTTGAGCATGTTGTACTCAGCATTTTGATCATTCGTTCATCTAACAGGACCCCAAGAGAAACGACCCCCGACTGCTTCCAGAGGAAAGCAATCGGGCAGCTGCTCAGGAGTGCTGGTAGGGTCTGCCGGAGAAAGAATCTCTAGCGCCCTGGTTACGTGGACCCCCTCTACCCCAAAAGGGGCATCTTCCAGATGAGTTGCCCCCTCTGCCGCAGGGGGATTGCTCACCATGAGTGTCATGAAAAGATCCTTGGGATTTCCTGAACCACATTTTTCCTCCCTTCTGGTTCCTGGTGTAGGACCTCTGGGGGATGGAAAAGCATATGCCCACAGCAGACAGGGTCTTTCCAACTTTCTCACTTTGTGCAAGTGTGTTTTGGGTCCAAAAAGTGCAGATTCATTGACAGGTGTATTGACGAAGGAGATTTAAAGGGGTCTGCGAAGTCACACAACAGCATCTAAGCATTACGTCTCATGACAATGCCTGATGCGGCAGCTAAAGCTGCCCCATCTGTGGTGTGAGATATCAAATGCATCAAGGAGTTCGAGATGGATTTAAGGCTAGCTAGCTGCGAGGTGACAGTGTCATGCACCTCATCACACAGTTCAGATGATGGATAGTGGAACTATCTTCTGCCATTTCCCTCTTGATGGCCACAGCAATGACCATGGAATCAACTGTCAACTGCATGGACCAGTAGGGCTGGTCTTCAGGTGTAGATACAATTTTGTCTGGCCTCCGGGGGACAGGTTCCATGTTGCATGGGGCCTTCCAGGCATGCTGCTCAATGAGTTTAACAAGGTCATCTGCTGTTGGGGGTCACCCAGAAAGTAGATGACCGGGCATGGAAGGCCTGCAAGAACACCGTTTCCTCAGAAGAAGGGTTAGAGGACTTTCAATCTCCCCACTGTTTGAGGATTTCGAGAATGTCTCCAAATGAGACGTCATCTGGGGGAGACCGCGGGGACCCTTCCCCCTCATCACAATCGGTGTCTTCAGTGATAGAGTCCTCCAGGGAATGAAAGTGCTTCCTCTTGCACTGTTTCTTCAGGGGTGGCTCCCCAGTGGGATCTTCTGAGGAGGACTCTGGAGAAGGGGGTCCCTTCAAATGGGGGTCTTGCGGCTCCCATGCCCGGGATCCCAAAACAGGGGGTTGGGACAGCTGCATGCTAGGGGAGGGGTTCTGATGCTGATGTCATTGGTGCTAACTGTGAGCCCGCGGAGGCAAGGACCCTCTCCATCACCTGGACAGCAGGCCCGCCCGGAACTGAGAAGGAAGACCTCGGAACTGGGGTCACACCCTGCCCTGAGGAGCCTACATCCAGGTGATGAGCTCTGAGAGGGCTGGAAGCTATCAGAGCCATGGACATAGACAGCGCCAGTGAGAAAATAGGCACCGGGCTAGGTACCAAGGTAGGGACGGTCCAAACACTGCTCCGAGACAGCATCAGCTCCACCGGAGCCAATGTAGCAAGGGTGGTCAGTGCTGACAGGGGAAAAACTGCTGTCAGAGCTGAGACAGTATGCACCAGGGTGGACATCGGTACCAAGATCTCTGAGACCTGAGTAGAGGCTGGAGGGGGATAAACAGGGGAAGATGTAGTAAAAGATTCCAAGCCAAGGGAGGCAGAAGGTCTACCTGGAATGGGCAATTCCCCTAGCTGCCAGAAGCTAGTCCACAACCTGCACTAGGTCTAATTAAGAAAAACTCCTGGTGGCTCTAAAGGAGGCTGCTAAAGGAGAATCAGGTCTTTCTAGAAAGGGGCTAAACCTCTGCCCCAAAAAAGGGTCGTAAGTTGGAGAGCATCTTGTCCTAGGCAGATATTCGACTTTAGGAGATGATGGAGCTGAAGAAACTATCAGCACCACAGCCGGGTATGGTGCCGAACCAGGTACAGACATAGGAGCCAAAGTCAGATCCAAGGACGGCACCGAAGTCAGTGGTGCCAAGGTTGGAACCGAAATAGGGATGAATATCATAGACGGCACCGAGGGAGAAGATACAGAGCCTGGTGCCGAAAAGGTCTGCGCTGAGAGTGCCGGAGAAGCACGGAGCCGACTTGGGTCCATAACTGACAGAGATGCAAGAACCCAGTGAATCCATTATTCCTTATGTTTTTTGGTCTTTGGAAGGGGTGAGACCTTCAATGCAGATAAAGCCTCCGAAAAAGGTGTCTTAATTAAACCTTTTAAAATAAGCTTATTGTGACATTCTGCTAGTGTACAATTACTAAAACTAGCACAAATGTCACAGTCAGCTTTAATATGGTCCATGCCCAAACAGTAGACACAGCGAGCATGTCCGTCAGAGTTGGGCATCTTACGCCCACACTTGTCACACTGTTTAAACCCCAGCTTAGCTTTGTCTGACATAGTAAGGCAACAAGGCTATCCTAATATAAAAAAACAAAAGAAGAGAGAGAAAAAAGTGAGAGAATACCAACAATGGTATTTAAAAAATACCACAAGTGGTAAGGAAGGGCCTAAAAAAGACAGGAGAAAGGGACAGTACCAAAAATGTTAGAAATCTGATTAGCAAGGTAAAGTGTAGGGAATAGAAGTAGGTTATAAGCGACAGTTAGAAAAAGTTAAATTGACTAAAAAATAAGAAATTTTGAGGATAAACTATATTAAAAATCACAATTTTCCATTTAGCTTTGAGAGAGATGGCTAGCATGTCTGACGAGGAACACTGCAAACGAGATCTGGAGTAACTAGGAGAGGGGCATTATGGGTAGGTCTTAGCTGAGAGTTTTTGGCTGGCTTGAGCTTGAAAGTAGCCGTATTGGTTCCGAGGATGGAACCAAAGTCCTAATAGTAATGAATAAACAAATATTTACAACATCAGATATTGCTCTTACAAATGAAGAAAGTTTTGTGATAACTGAGGAACACTGGACTGAACTAGTGTTTTTCGTGGCATTCATAATGTTACATCAGAAACGTAGTTTTGCATATGCGCACTGCTGTCCTAACATTTTAAATCCAGCCCTGGTGTTCTCTGTTAATACCAAGGGCATCTATAAGCCTAGCCAGAATGTGTTGGCTTTCACCGCACCCTTAGATTAGTTCCCTGTGCCTCAGTCCAGTAGAGCCATTAGTTCCCTGTGCCTCTGTCCAGCAGAGCCACTGCAGTGATCCCCGGGGTAAATCTTCTGTTTCCCATCCACTCGTCAAGGTTTCTCTTGAAGAGTGTTAGTGAGGGGCTCTGCCTAATGTAGATTGGAATCCTGTTCCAAAGCATGGGGAGTCTCTGGGACAGGAATCTATCCCTCCAGCACATCCTATTTATCGTTGTGGTGAGGTTTAGATTCCTAGAGCGTGTGGCTCTTGGGGATTTGTTTTTTTTTTTAGGTGGAGCATGCCCATCAATTCTGGGTTGGACATGGCCTTGTATGTCAGGCAGAGATCACCTCTGAGTAAGCAGTATATTTATTTATTGTAATACACAGGCCTGTAGGGCTGTGTTTTAGAGTCAGCTCAGTCTTTTTTGAAGAAATAGTACAGTTGTGTAAAATCTTACCTTGACAGTAGATGTCCTTGCCTTCACAGCTGCAGTATTCCTTACAAATCGGATTCTCTGCTGTGAAGCCCATGTCTGACCAGTTTACCAAAGTCTATGGTTGATTTAAGATACGCTGAATGTCACCTACACACTCCTTGTGTAGCGTAGGGCATAAAGGTGACGTACAGACGTACCATCCTCAGAACTGATTTCCCCAGCAGGAACAGCAGTCCAAGGAAAAGCAAAGAGAATCTGCACATCCAGGAAGGAAAATAGAGTAGGAGGAGGGAGGGAGTGAATACTGCAGTGGTGAAGGCAAGGACATCTACTGTTATGGTAAGGTTTTACACAACTTACAATGTACTTACATTCTCCCCTGTAGTATTCATTTCAAATTGGAGAGTGCCAAAGCTCAAGAGGAAACTTGGGAGGAGAAAGCAGCAGCAGAACCCTCCAAGAAGCTATGAAGAATGTCATCTGCAAAACCAGCACCAACTCTGGAGATGCCATCCAACTGGTAATGTTTGGTAAGGGTATGCACAGAAGTCCAGGTAGCAGCTTCAAGAACAGAATTAGTGTCTAAGCCTTTGAAAAAAGCACCAGAAGAAGCCACAGCTCTAGTAGAATGAGCCTTTACAGAAGAAGGAAGACTCTCGCCATGAAAAGTATAATAAAAGGAAATAACGTTTGAAATCCAAGTGGAAACAGTTTGCTTGGAAACAGCCAAACCTAGACCTAGGATGAAAGGAAACAAATAACTGGTCAGATTTTCTGATAGCTTTAGTTTTATCCAAATAAAATCTGAGCTGTCTATGCACATCTAAGGTATGCAGCACCCTCTCACTGTCTGAGTGTGGAGAGGGCAAAAAAGTAGGCAAATTAATAGACTGATTAAGTGACAACTCATTAACCACCTTGGGCATGAAAGAAGGATTAGTACGCAAGGACACCATGTCCTCATGAAATTTCAAAAAAGGTGGACAATTCCTAAGGGTTTGAAACTCAGACACCCATCTAGCAGAAGTAGGAACTAACAAAAGAACTGTCTTCCAAGAACAATGTTGCAAGGAAGCGAAACAGCAGGCTCAAAAGGAGCCTGAGTCAATTTTTCTAGAATGAAATTAAGATCCCAGGGAGGAGGAATAGACTTCCTGGAAGGTCTAATATTAAGGACGCCAATAAGAAATTGCTTAGCTTGAAATCTAGAAGCTAACAGGGGAGTTGCAGACAAGCAGAAAGAGCTGATAAGTGGGCCTTAATAGAAGAATAGGCCAAACCAGCACTGAGTAACTCACACAAATAAGTGAACCAAAGGAACATCCACAGAAAGTGGGTCCAGGTCACGAGAAATATACCAAATAGAAAACCTCTTCCATTTAGACATGTAGGATTTCCTAGTAGTAGGTTTCCTGGCCTTTTACAGGACCTGCAGCATGTCCTCAGAAATAAGGTGTCTATAAGGGATCAAAACCCTATAACCCACAGTGTCTGTTCAGTTGAAGTGTGGGCAGGTGGGGATAGATGAGGGACCCCTTGTCTTGTGGGAGGAGCTCCACCCTGTGAGGAAACTTGTGATAACTGCCCTTGGCTAGATGCAGAAGTAGAGGGAGCCAGTGTTGTCGCGGCCAAAAGGGAGTCACCAACAAGATTTTGGGAGCATCTTGGTGAATCTCGAACTCGATTCTCAGAATGAGAGGAAGGGGAGGGAACACATAAAGAAATATCTCCTTCCAAGAAAATGAGAGGGCATCCACCTTCCATATCAGAGGACCTGGGACTCTGGCACAAAACAGAGGAAGTTGTCTGTTCAGAGGGGAGGCAAAGAGATCTACTTGAGGAGCACCCCACTGGTGAACAATGTCCAAAAACACATCCCTGTGAAGCATCCATTCGTGGGATTGAGTGAAGGACCTGCTCAGATTGTCTGCCACAATGTTCTGATCTGAAGGAATATAAACTGTCTGAAGAGTCACTTGAAACTGGACAGCCAGATCCCATACCAGAAGTTCCAGCTGACAAAGATGGTAAGATTTCATTCTCAATAATGAAACGTTTCCAGGCAACTCAGCGGTAAAATGAACAACTTGGTACAAATAGATCAGTTTCTTTTTATTCCACAACAAAAGGTAGGCGTAAAAAAGATCCAAAAGCTAAAATCCAAGCAAATGCAAGAACAAACGTAGAACACTCTATCTACAACATTAAAGTGACATTTACTTTTTACTTAAAAACAACTTCAGAAAATTCAGTGTAAGTTATTTTAACAAATAAATATTCATATGCAGTTTGAATGCATAATGCTACATAGTGTGTTAAAAATCATTCAAACATCTAACCTACTTGTTTTGTGTGTAATGTAAAAATAAATACATTATACACCAACATGGTTCAAAAATGAAACCTGTCATTCATTATTTTACAAAGCATACTGTAAATAATGTGTCTAAAACTGCTGTCATCCTTCCAAAATAACAATTCTTATGAAAGACACAAAGTCTTTGAATTATTAAAAATGTTAAAAAATTGTTAAAAAAAATGTGCTCTAAAAAGTAGGAGGGTGTCCTAAAGAATCTTTTTAGGTTCTTTCTTAAAAGACAAAGAAAGGTTAAAGATTCCAACAAGAAAGGGAACTGTGCACCGCTGAGTTGCCTGGAAACATTTCATTATTTGGTCTTGTTTGCTGTTCTACCTTTGTAAGATTTCATTCTCCCTGTTTGTTGATATACTACATGATGGTGGTACTGTGTGTAAATACCTTGAGAGGCCCTGGAGAGAAGAGAAGATGAAAGGCATGAAGAGCCAGCATAAGAGCCCTCATCTTTTTGACATTGATGTGCTCCTTCTGCTGATGAGGTGACCACACTTCCTGAACCCTCAGGGAGCCAAACATTGTTCCCCATTCCACATCTGAAGCATTTGTGAACAAACCTTGAGAGGGAAGAGCAGGTTGAAAAGGGAACCCTGGATTCAGAGACAACTGCTGAATCTACAACAGAAGTTCTTTCTTGAGACACAGGAGAAGAGGAACAGGAAAGTCTAGAGGATGTGCATGCTGAAGCCACACTGACTTCAGAAATCACTGGAACTTCCTCTTGTGGAGTTTGGCCAGAGGCAGCATCAGAATGGTGGAAGCCATAAACCCCAGAGCTCTCAGAAACTCCCTGGCTGTAATGGAGCCCAAGGGAAGGGGAAAACAGTTTGAAAGAAAGAAATGAGAGTTAGTGCCTTTGGAGGAGGAAGGGATGCCAGCACTGGCACCATTTGAATCCTGCAACCCAGAAAGACATGATCTTGAGGAGTCAAGGAAGCCTTTTTGAAGTTTATTGTGAACCCCAGGCTCTGAAGAAGAGAAATGCTAAAATGAAGACTTTGCAAAAGGACCTCTGGAGAGGATGCTTGAATCAGCAGGTCATCCAAATAAGGAAAGATTTGTATCCCTTTAAACCTGCAAATGACAATCACAGGAGCGAGGTATTTGCTGAATACCCTTGGGGCAGTAGAAAGGCCAAAGGGCAAAGCACAAAACTGAAAATGCCAGGAAGCAACAGAGAAATGCAAAAATTTCCTGAAAAGAGGGCAAATCGGAATAGGGAGATATGCATCCTTGAGGTTCAGAGACACCAGAAAGGACTGAGGGAGCTAGAGAGGAAAAAGAGACTGAAGGAACAACATCAGAAAGGAAGGCACCTTCAGAAAAGTGTTTCGATGGGAGAGGTATAGAATAGGTCTCCAGGTACTTTCTTTTCTGGGCACTAGAAACATTCTTGAACCCCTCTGGGACACAGGCACCTCTTGAATAGTACCCTGAGACAAGATGTCTCGAAGAACCTCTGGGAAAAAAGGAAGTCATTCCCAAGGAGTCTGAGGAATGCCCATAAAAGAAGGGTGGGAAAAACCAGACCATGAAGTACCCCAGCCAAATGATTGACAGAGCCCAAGAATCCTGAGTGATTCGGAGCCAAACAGGAAGGGAAAGAGAAAGGTAAAGAGAAAGAGGAATGTGGCTGGAAACAGGTGGATAGTCAGACAGCAGCTGGTTTGTCAGGAAAGGAAGACTTAAGAATCACTGCAATCTGATTGGCCTTAGCAGGAGGAGTCTGTTTACTACCCTTTTGACCTTTAGAAGGAGGGCGAGATTGCCTACAAACAAAGGCTGACTTAGATGGGTATTTTCCCTGAAATTTAGACACAGGAGAAACAAAGACATGCTTAATCCTGTAAAGCCTTCCCTTAGTCCTGAAGAGACTTAAATAAACCAGCAGCTGCTTCACCAAACAAACATTTATTATCCAGAGGAGCATCCATCAACTTAACCTTAATATCATCAGGCAAAGGTTGAAGCCTATGCCAAGAATACTTCCTTAGAAGTGAACCAAAAGCAGCAGCCCTAGAAGAGGCACCTACTGCATCATAACTACATTTGATAGAATAACAAACTACCTGAAAGGAAGTCCCAAGCAAGGAAAGAGCAGAAGATTCAGAAAGAAGCTGACAAGCCTGAGAAAGAAGAGCCAAGACTTACCTAGAGATATGGATCTGATAAGTAATAGTCCTAAAAGCTAGGGTAGCTAAAGTATAAACTTTCTTACCCAGCCTATCCATGGTTCTGCTACCCTTGTCAGAAGGCAGTAACTTGGATGAAGGAAGCAAGTGAGATGGCTTATCAGAGGCTGCAGACACCACACAGGGGTCAGCAAAATGACATTTAAACAAAAAGGAACAATCCTCAGGCAGCCTAAAAAAAACTGTCACACTTTTTGGGAGCATGGGGCTGAGAATCCGGCACTTTATAGGCATTGGAAAAAACATCCAATTAAACAGGCAAGACAGGAGGAATGGCCGCAGTTTTGGAGATTCCATCTGCAGTTACTAATAGTACCTCTTATGGATATCCGAGACCTGAGCACAATCCCACTTAAAAAATTCCATCATCCTAGAGATTGTGTCCACAAAGGAAATGTCCTCAGAAGGATTATGTAGAGAATGAGAGTCCTCCTCCTCAGACCCATAGTCTAAAGGAGAAGGAATCTGGGTAGAATAAGCAAGGGAGTCATCATCAGAATCCAACTCTTCCTCAGAAAAATAAAATACTCTGGGCCTTTTAGGGGAAGAACAGGACGAAGGAGGAGCAGGAACCAAAACCCCTTGAGGAGGCTATGAAGGCTGCCAGCCCAGGTAACTGGAATTTTGTAAATAATTATATGTCATTTGGGAATAGTAATATAATTTGTATGCTTGTCTTACAAATGTAAGTAAACTATATGCTATGTGTGTATTAAACTGCTGGCACAGAAGTGGGTGTTAAACTGTACATTATGTGCTGAGCTTCAAGAATGTAACCACAGTGTACCCTGCTGGAGAAGAGCAGAAATATATATGGACTATATGCCTATGCAAATGTATGTTTTCATGGTAGTAGTTGGAACATACAGAGTTAACTTGCAAAACTCTAAGAAAATAAGTTGAAAAGTAAAGAGTTTTATGATGTGCTATAAAGTTAGTTAATACGGCAAAGAGACAGGATGTCTAGAGATAGAGGCTTTTCTATTGTCAGGAAACAGAAATAATTACAGGTTTCAAATACAAAGGTGTTTGGCTGTTTTATGATTTCCAGTTCCAGGTAAACTTCTGAAAAAGAAGTATTTTGACACAGAGGTGACAAAGAATGATGTAATCTCAGATAACCCAGCAGAAATGTTTGATAGTAACTTAAGAACTATCTCAGAAAGTGAGTCTGGGCATTTTGTATTTGTCTTTGGACATAAAAACATTCACCCAGCACTTCTGCCTGCATGTTGCTCTGTAAGTAAAACTTAGATTACAGTGATGTCTCTGAGAGACAGACAGAAACTTAGTACGATTAGTTTAGATGTTTTCTGTATTTATGTGAGACTGTCCTGCAATGTTGTTTTAAAATATTTCCTCTGATTCTGACCTCTGTTGTCACTGTGTTGAGTTATTGCATATTGTCTTGTTCTTTTATTATTTATTATTAAATATATTTAAACCTTTCAATTGTGGCTGGTTTGTTTAGAGATATTTAAGCTCTTAGAGTACTTGAATATGTATTTGGTGACACTGTACAGGCCACTTTTATAGGTTCATAGGTTGGTACTAAGCTATCAGCCCTAGTGTCTATGCAAGCCTAGCCAGAAGAATTCCCTGGCTATTTTTCCCACACTATTTACTTCCCTGGACCCCTGTCTAGCAGGGCGACTGACGTGATCCCCGGGGTGAATTTCCTTTCTCCCATCCAATCGTCAATGTTCCTTTTGAAGAGGACCAAAGAGGCACTCTGCTTGACATGTATGGGCAATCTATTCCAGAGTCTGGGGAGTCTCTGGGTCAGGAACCTATCCCTCCAGAATGTTTTGTTTATTGTGATGACAAGGTTTAGATCCCTTGAGCATGTGGCTCTGAGGGATTGGGATTTCTTTAAATGTAGCATGTCCAACAGCTCTGGGTTTGACATGGCCTTGTATGTTAAGCAGAGATTGCCTCTGAGTAGATGATATTCGACAGAGTATAGCTCGAGTTTTTTAAGGCGGTCAGCATAGGGCATCTGCTTTAGGCCTGTGATTCTTTTAGTGAGGTGTTTCCGCGGCCTTTCCAGTTGTTGCAGATGTATTGAGAGGTACATACCAAATGGGGCGTTGTATTCTATAATGAGTTTAATGAGGGATGAGTACAGTGGGACAATGACCTCCTTTTTTCTGGATGAAAAGCCCTTAGTGATGAGGTGTGCCACATAGAAGGATTTCCTGACTGTTGTGGCGATGTGGTTATCGAAGGTGAGACCACTGTCCACCTGTGTCCCTAAGTCTCTTATCACACTTTCGGTGTTTAGTGTACTGCCATCTATATGATAATTCACGGATACATGTTTTTTCCCAAAGGGGATAACTATACATTTCTTGGCATTGAACTTGAGCCCATGGCTCATGCACCAAGCATCTGTTTTTGTAAGGCCCTTTTGTAGAGTATCCACATCATTTGAGGATTCAATAATGGCTCCCAGTTTGCAGTCATCTGCAAACTTTGTTATCCAGAGTCCCTTAGTGTTGGCCTGTACTTCAGAGAAGTAGATGCCAAACAAGAGCGGTCCCAGGACTGAACCCCGAGGTACTCCACTTGTCACTTGTCTGGAGCTGGATTTGGAGTCGGCTACTTTTACAGTGTTGGTTCTATCAGTAAGCCAGTTAGCAACCCATTGGGTGACGTAGGGATTAATTCCCAGCTTAGTAAGTTTATCTATGATTCCAGAGTGGAATAGCCTTGCTGTAGGTCACACTTAACATTTGGAAAATAGGAACATTGCACAGTAGAATTGGCCACCCTTTGGGAAGGGCCAAATAGTAGCTGATAACTAGGGGTGGTTGGTGACAGTGATTTCTACCTCATAGTCTGGGCAGAAGGGGGATAGCTAGTGAATCCATGCTAACCTTCCCCAGGAGTGTCTGTGTGTTTGTATATAAATCAAATCTCAAAGTGTGTGTGTGTGTGTGTGTGTGTGTGTGTGTGTGTGTGTGTGTGTGTGTGTGTGTGTGTGTGTGTGTGTGTCAGTTATAGTCTGGGCAGAAGGGGGCATAGCTAGTGAACCTGTGCCAGCCTTCCCCAGGAGTGTCTGTGTGTTTGTATATAAATCAAATCTCAAAGTGTGCGTGTGTGTCAGCTATTTGGGCAGGGACATGAAGCACTGGTTGGACAGAGAGGGTCTGCAGGTTTTGGCTTGTCCACTTGGTTGAGATTTTAACCCTATATTGTAATTTATTGTGTGTGTACTTGTCATCTTCCCTAGTCACTGGTGTTAATGGTGAGGATTGAGGCTTCTTGATTACTGGGCCAGTGCAGGGGTGTCACCGAGGCCTTAACAACAGTAAAGCACTAAATAACCCCTGAGTAAAGGTCTGCCACTCACTTTGTAGATCCATAGGAACAGAAAAAACGTGATTAGTTTTCTGTTTCTTTTTTCGGGGGACACCCATCCTAGAAACCTGAAGAGGTCCAGACTCGGGATGACAGTCCACAACTGTAGTAGGAACCTTTTTTCTAAAGAGAAACTGTGGAACCCCTTTAGACCCCTTGGAAGCTGTCAACCATGGTTCCCCCCCCCGAATGCCCAAAATGGACACCTGCAAAGCCTCATTGGACGTGCTGCCCACCATATCTTCACTGGCCTCCAACCCAGATGTGGTAGAGGAATCTGAGAACACAACCGGGTGAGCCTACGGGTTCGTAATAACCTCGGGAGAAACTTCCGACAGGTGCTGGACAGCAGAAGATTCCGGTCTTACCTTGCGCATCTTCTTCTTCCCTGACGGCTGACTCTTAGGGCAGGAAGCTCCATCCATAGTGTCTTTAGCAAGAAGCTTAAGATGCTGGTTCTCAAGATACAATTTAAGGGAAGAAAGCCTAGTATGAAGAGTTCTAGGGACAAATGCCTGACAAATTGAACAAGACATGTGGTCATGAGCAGCACCTAGGGAAAAAAGACACATTGTGGCAGTCTTCATGGGGAATCAGTCTCCCACACTGGCATTTACCCTTCCTGGATGGCATTAACCCCAAACAGCACAAAACAATAAAAAAAAAAGAACAAAAAAACCCAACAGGGTACTTATCTGCAAACAGGACTAATCAACGGAAAGCCAATAAACAGAAAAACGGCAAAAACAGATGGAGGTAACATAACAATGGTTAAAAATAGTGTTTGGACTGGTGGCAAAGAAGTTCTGAGGATGGTACGCCTGAATGTCACCTTTAAACCCTATGCTAAGAAAGGGGAGTGTAGGTGATGTTCACAGTACCTTAAAGTAATGGTAGGCTTTGGTAAACTGTCCAGACAGTGGGATTCATAGGTTCATAGGTAGGTACTAGGCTATTAGCCCTAAGGCCTCTACTAGTCTAGCCAAAAAGGTACCCTGGCTTTCGCCACCCAAGAAAATTATTTTCCTGTGCCCCTGTCAAGCAGAGTCATGGTAGGGAACCACATTTATAATGAATATAATGTAAGGATATAATTCTTATGATCTACAGATTGGAATGGGAATACCTGCCAGCTGTCCAGGCGTCCTGTGAAACTAGAACAGCATTTCCACCCGGTTATTTTTGTTGCACACCGGTCTGTTTTGACACCAAGTTGTGGTAGTGACTTAGTTTAATGAAATGTGCAGTTATTTTTCTCTCTGTAGTCCTCATATGATGTTTGTTTATTCTCTTTAATGCCCCCTGATTATTTGGAAAGTGTCCCTAGTATTGCTGTTTAACTTTTTAAGCTCCCTATTCATACCTCTCAACCTCTGAGTGAAAGAAATCTGCCCAAAGTCTAAAACAACGGGGGGAAAGGTGAAAACATAGCATCAGATCTGAAATATTGCTCTTATAATCTTAGAAGACTGCTAGAATAACAGATTTTGTGTTAGCATGCATTTTCAGAATTAACATGTGAAACTCAAATGTGCATCATTATTTGGTGACTTCAGTTCTCAGTGATTTGCCAGAAAACCAAAAATTTTATGAGGAAAAGATGAAAAATATAAGGCAAAAATGTGGACATTCTGCAAAATTCTGGACAGCTGAGAGGTATGGCCCTATTAATATGTTAACCGAGTCCTTGTACTTATGTTTTGACATTGTTTCAGTTATGGTTTTACAAATTTACCCCATATCTTGTAGTTACCTCCAACACTTTCACCACACATGAATGCATGCCACCACCGTGAAGGAGGTTAGACACATAAAGGTCATGCAGACTGCTGTGACACACACACACACACAAAACAGCAAACACAATTCTCTTGGCCGACAGGCTTTTGATTTCATACCAGCTCTTGCCATAGGTTGACTGTGGCTTACAGTGCTGCATCTGGCAACCATTGCCTCACAATGAATCATTGTGACAAGCTTCTGCACTACATCATAATGCACATTTTTACACATGTCCATTTGCAGTGTTAACATTATATTTAGCAGCCAGTACTTAACAATGCAAAAAATATGAGAATTTTCGTTAGTATGGGTGAACATAAAAAAAAAAAAAAAGTGACTTGGGGACCGAATGTGTTAAGGTGTTGAGAATTATAAGGATCCAGAAACCATTGTCAATGAATTAGGGACAAATTCCCACAGACTTTATAGGATAATAGGAGGTTACTAGGCTATTGGCCCTAGGGCCCGTAAAAGATTTAAGCAAAGCTAAATCAATGCCCAATACCTCTATCCAGGAGAGATGCAGGGAAGACCCCTGTGGTGAATTTATGGTTTCCTATCCTGTCATCCAAATTACACTTAAATAGGGTCAACAAAGGGCTCCACTTCACCTGAATTGGAAGTTTGTTCCAGAGGGAAGGTAATCTTTGGGAAAAAAATCTGTCTCTCCAGCAAGTCCTGTTGATGTCACATTCTAGGTTAAGGTCCTTTGAGCGAGTGCATCGAGTACCATTTGACTTATGGATGTGCAGCATTTCCATTAAAACAGGATCTGAGATTGCTTTAAACACAAGGCACAGATCTCCTCTGAGTAGTCTGTACAACACAGAGTATAGGGACAGCGATTTCAGTCTGTCGACATATGACGTGATGAAGGTCTTGAATTTTCTTTGTAAGGCTCTCTCCAATTGCTTCAAGTGCTGGTAGGGTTCATACCCGAGGGAGCAGCGATTTCAGTCTGTCGACATATGACATGTGATGAAGGTCTTGAATTTTCTTTGTAAGGCTCTCTCCAATTGCTTCAAGTGCCTGGTAGGGTTCATACCCGAGGGAGCATTGTATTCTCCACCCCCCTTGCTCTTGGACAATACTATTAACTCTGATTGCCTGCCTGTAAGATGAGAAGTATCCTCGCATCCTCTCATTATTTCAGTAAAGATTCCAGCCGCCTCCTTCATAGTCTCCTGTCTTATCACCTTATGAAAGATTTTGTAAATTTAAAGAGCAAAATCCAAAGTGTCAAGCCTATTGTTTCCTTGATGGGCATCCGAGTATCACATTGTTGTTCTCTTTCAGTTATTAATACAATGATTCTGCAAGTCTTCTTGGGAGGAATTTGCAATGGCAGAGCAGTAGCATTTCTGCCTTGTATTGCTTTGTTCTCCAGTCTTGTTCCTGGCTGAAGCACTTCCTGTACTGACTCATCATGCACTTCCTGTCTCTACATGGGATTTCACTGGGTGATCTGGTGTCATTCCATATGCCTGAGGGATTAGGTGGACTAGTTATTCTTCAAACCACCTGTAGGTGTGTGTGTGTGTGTGTGTGTGTGTGTGTGTGTGTGTGTGTGTGTGTGTGTGTGTGTGTGTGTGTGTGTGCATGTGTGCGTGTGTGTGTGTCTGTGCAACCTACGACAGACTAATGTCTTACCCAAAAGTTGCCTCTCTGCCCTGTGCCCAATCAGTGCTTGGATAACATCCAACACCCTGTTACCCTGAGCTGGGTAAAGCAGATATTAGAAGAATTAAGCCATATTTTTACAATCCATGTTAGTTAACAGGGGTAAGGTTGTATTTTAAGACATTAGAATACCTTTCTCTATTGCTCTTCTTGCTTGAAAGAAGATATTGTACACTTTGTATAATCAGTGTAAAATGTCAATAGAAGGTCTACAAGAGAGTAGTGAGACCAGCTATGTTATATGGGTTGGAGACAGTGGCTTTGACAAAAAGGCAGGAGTCAGAGCTTCGTGTGGCAGAGTTAAAGATGTTAAGATTTGCACTGGGTGTGACTAGGATGGACAGGATTAGGAATCAATATATTAGAGGGTCAGCTCAGGTTGGACAGTTTGGAGACAAAGCAAGAGAGGCGAGATTGCATTGGTTTGGATATGTGCTGAGGAGGGATGCAGAGTATATTGGGAAAAAGATGCTAAGGATGAAGCTACCAGGTAACAGGAAAAGAGGAAGGCCTAAGATAAGGTTTATGGATGTGGTGAGACAGGACATGCAGGTGGATGGTGTGACAGAGCAAGATGCTGAGGACAGGAAGAAATGGAAACAAGTGGTCTGCTGTGGCGACCCCTAACGGGAAGAGCCGAAAGAAGATGATGATGATGATGATTTGAGTTTTCATTTACAGTGAAGAGTCCAGCAGAATGTCTAAGCATTTAAAGTTAAAACCAGACGCACTTAAAATTTCTGTGAAGCAAAACCATTCTCTAACTTTTATTTCAAGTTACTGACAGGTACATTAAGTATACTGGCCTTAGGCAGTTGTCAGTAATTAAAAAATACAGATTATTAATTAATGATTTTAATATTAAATCAGTGAGTTTTTACTATAGTCAGTTTAGTACTTCTTGCTGGTGGCAGACAAAGGTTTCCAGCCTAGCTGTTTTGTACTGAATTTTCAATACTCATTAGCAAGTTCACCCAAACATTATCCTAATCAAACCGAATTCCAAGCAGTTATAGTCAATCCTGACCCCAGAGTCATTCCTGTCAGTATAATGGGCCAACACTTCCCCTCAAAGTCTGTCGTCAGCCCAATTGAGATGGTATCTTTAGACAGTGTAAGAAATGTCTGATGCTGTCTGACAGTCATCTATTAGTCAAACAGCATAACACTGTGTGTGACAGATGTAGAAATATAATATCCTTGAAGGAAATAATCTCACACACAGCAAACTCAGACATCAAAATCATAAGCAGTACAGACCTTACCAAGGCCATCACAATACACATAATGTATCATATGCAGCATTCTAAAGACTGGTGTCATTGGAAGGGGGTCCAGTATTTGAAAGCCTGGGAGGATATGATTGACAGGCCATGCTGCTTCACTGGGGATGGCCTGCATGTGTACCCTATAGGGTTTCTATTATTGGCAAATACACTGTCCATCCTGCAGTGTTCCTTTTGGGTAATGTCAGCCTGATAAACCTACCAATAAAATGAAACAAACAAAGGAAAATATAAAGGTTTTACTGATCAATGCTATGAGCTGAAACAAGAAGCTCCACTCCCTACAGCTCCTTCTCACAATTGGAGGATGCTGGTGTCTGTGCACTGAGAGAAACGTGGCTTAAAATGCCAGAGAGCACTCCAGCTGTGCAGGGCTATTTTGTAGGCTTGCCAGCTTTTCATGTCATAAATTCTGGACATGTAAGTGAAAGCAAAATGCATGTAACTTTTGTTCCTGAGTCAGATACCATGACTGGATAACAAAACAAAACAAATGAAATTCCACATTTTAGTAATGACAGTGTGAAGGGCGGCCACGGTGGTGCAGTGGTTAGCATTGCCACCTCACAGCAAGAGGTTCTCCGGTTCGATCCTCGGCTCGGGTGCCTTCTGTGCGGAGTCTGCTTGTCCTCCCTGTGGTCGCGTGGGTTTCCTCCCGGTGCTCCGGTTTCCTCCCACATCCCAAAGACATGCTGCAGGTGGATTGGACACTCTAAATTGGCCCTAGGTGTGCGTGTGAGTGTGCCTTCTGTGGAAGGTTGGGTGCCAGGCTGGCAACTCGACACCGTAAAACTCCACTGCCATTCAATGTGCGGACAAGGTGATCCGCTGTGGCGACCCCTAACCGGGAAAAAGCCGAAAGAAGAAGAAGTATTGACAGTGTGAAGCCAGAGACTGCTTTCTGAAGCCTGTTTTCTTTCTAGCAATTTTTTGTGCAATTTTACTTTGCACTGTGCTGATGATGCAAGTTCAGAGATTTTACTTGACAAGAATTCAGGAAACATATTTTCTAAAGTATCCAGAGCTAACACATAGATTCATAGAAAATGCTACGCTATCCATAACTTATACTGAACAGATTTAAGTGCACGGGCTACACTGACAGTTCCAGTCTTTACAGGAGAGTTTTTACATTTTGTAGTTCTAGTCTTGATGCAATAAAGACAGGTTTGAGTTTTGGTATCCACAAAAGCAAGAGCATTATGTGAATTAGGATAATATAAAGGCCATTAAGCATTTTTGGATCTCTTGTTTAAATTGCCTTGAATAAGATGTCACACTGCACTTGGCTTTTGCTCCCATCTAGCATGACATTTTGTGCAAACTGTGGCTGATTGTTTAACACAATGCCTGGGTATTTTTCAAGCATTAAAGCAGGCCCATCTTTTTGTTAGCCATTTGTATAACCTTATATTATTTTTATACTGAATGATAACACGGTTAGTTTTATGCAGGTGGTTACTATGTTTAAATATCCATTTATATGTGAAATGTCACCATTTCTAGTCACAAATACCCCAGTCTTAATATTCTTAATGTATTTATTTACCCCAGCATTTGTTATGGATTGGAATAAATTACAAATGCCACATTGAATAATACTGGTCCTATAACAGATCCGTCTGGTACATCAGATAGTATCCATTCAGAGTCACAGCCTTATACAACTACCCTCTGTGATCGACACCTGACCTACCTGTTACCCCATCTTATGTAGGAACTTATATTAGAACTGATTACACCAAGGGCTAGGGTATTTAAAAAAGGAGAGGTACTGGATTACTAAATTACGCTCATAGAAAACATAAAGTCTCACTGCCAAAGGAGGCTGCCATGTTGAATTTATGAACTCTAACTTACCCATGATCCTCAAAACTGTTGGGAAGCCCTACACATGTAGCGAAGTAGAGGGTGGGTTGATATTTATGAAAATAATGAATGTGAATCTTATCTGTCAACTGATTTTGACTCAAAACATTACTGCGTGTCTCCTATAACTGGTGACTTTGGTAGAACTTTTAAGAAAAAAAACAATGTTTTAATCTCTGACTAAGACTGTCTTATACATTTAGTTCAAACCCCATTACTTTGGAAATAAAATTAGTGAAGCAACATTGATTTTATTTTTTTCCGGATAACACGCTGTCCAGAAAAGGCATTCTCTGTTTTCTGGACAGTGTCCCTTAATTCCAGACAGTCCGGAACAATTCTGAACAGTTGGCAACCCTACTATAAAGCCTTCTACACATTTACACCAAGTCGTGTGCAGGAGGGGAAAAAGGTGGAGATATCTCAATCCTCATCCAAAAGTGACCACATCAAGACTGGTAAAGCATTGTGATGCGGTAGAGTTTCTTCATGTCCAAATAACTATCAGAAAGGTCCTGTACCATATGTTATCTAGCTATAGAACTCCCTCTATGACCCAAGATAGCCACAATGTGTATCAAGAGAGACTGGAATCACTTAGTAGTAAATCCAGTACCAACTTTGTAGGTGATGTAAATTATCCAACTATAGACAGTGAAACCTACACCACTACTAGTGCACCAGCACAGAGATTCCTGGGAAATCTACACCACTACTAGTGCACCAGCAGAGAGATTCCTGGGAAACCTACACCACTACTAGTGCACCAGCACAGGGATTCCTGGGAAACCTGCACCACTACTAGTGCACCAGCACAGAGATTCCTGGGCTTTGTCAATACAAATACCCTGGAACAATTAGTCAGAGTAATCACTAGGGGAAATAACAGTTTCAATCTTGTCTTTACTAATTTTAAGATATTTTGCACCATCCCTTGCATAACTTCATCACTTGTTAAGCCTGACCATGTAGCAGTCCCCTTCAAAATAAAACTGTAACCAGAGATCCCTTCCACACAAGGTCTTTAGAAATTTCTTTAACACAAACTACCTATTCCTAAGTGATACGTTGGAGAGTTTCAAATCCCGACCAAACCCATTTATCTCCACTGACTACATGGAAATGTACACCACCACACAAGAAGAGCACGTAAACAGCTGCATAAATGCAGCTATACCTGTAGGGACAAGCTCAGGGCAAACCACAGAAATAAATCCACATGGGGGAACCGTAATATCAACAAACTTTACAAGAAGAGAAAAAGATTTTTAACCAAAGGTATAAAGAGTAATTCCCAGAAAGTGAAAACCTTTGTTACTGCAATAAACAAACAACTCAGGATGTTAATAAAATCCACCAAAGCCAAGTCTGAGGCTAAAACAGATAAGCAAGCCAAAGACAATCACAACGCCTTTTTAACTATCTATATAATCAGAAAAATTGCAATGCAGCAATGAGCTGAGCTGATTGTGAACCTACTGACCAATAAATTTAGCTCCAACTTTACCCCTCCCTTCCATCTGACTGTCAATTAGGATAAACCTGAAAACGGTTCACCTCCAACTATCAGACAAGACCAAATCCTAAGCGTGCTATCAAAAACTAAAAATACTGGAACCGGTCCTGACAATATTCCTGGGTGCATCTTAGATAGCATGACGTCTGGCTTTTACACCTCCCTAACAACACTTTTCAGTGTCTACTTCCAAAGAGGTTTTGTACCAAGCAAACAGAGAACAGCTACAGTCATTCTCTACAGAAGGGAGAATCTTCCATGGACTGAGGGAAGTGCAACCCATTAAGTCTGGCCAGCTTCATATGCAAAGCCACTGAAACACTTATCATGGAGCTAATCAATAAGAACATATTGACTCTCCAAACACAGGCCCTCTCTAAATTTGGTTTTATCAAGGACAGGTTATGCTTACTCAGCCTGGAGGATTTTTCGAAAAGATCACCAAAGCAATGGATGAAGGCAAAACAACACACACCATATACCTCAATCATATGTACATGTTGTAGTTCTATGTGTCTGGTGCAAGGTCTCCTGAGGGTCCTTGAGATGTCCGCGATCCTGACAGCTGAAAGACAGCTCAATCTCACCCTGCCTTTCCTTAGCCTAGTGAGTACAAACTCTGGGTGTCTCACAATGGAGCAACAGTCACTAAAACATTGGATGTGATGTTGTCTTATCTCGCCTTTATTCTGTACTGGTTAGGTTTGGAACCGATGCTCGGTTCTGACTTGGGCGTTTACTAAAGCTTGATATCTTCAAGTAGCTTGCGGTTATACCCTATCCCATGAGGCTCTAGGGAATTCTCCAGATCTAGTTTGCCCCTGAAACAGATTGGATGCTTCACATGGCTCTGGCTAAGTGTTTTTTTTTCATAAATAATATTTTCTATAGAAAACATTATATTTCCATTTCCCTTTACGATTCAGATTAGTAGTAGCTTAGCTTAACTTAGTTTACCTTGTAAATATCTTAGAGAGTGTTGTTTTTATATTGTGGCCGCCATTTATATTTAGGCCAAAAGTTTTTACTCCCTATCCCGAGTTGTGTGTGTTTGAATAATTCTCTTTGGGCTCAATTATTGAGCAATTTAATATAGTTGTAGTTTAGAAGTTTAACTTAAAGGGTTGTTTCATGTAAACCCAGTTTTTTCTATAGAGTGTTACAGCTCATTTTTTTTTTGCTATTTTCACTTTGACGTGTGTTTTATTAGCTGTTTTTCTCATTTTAAAAAACTATTTTTAAATAGTGTGCGTGCTTTATATTTCTTCAGCGTAGTTTATTGATATATTGATCTACTTCAGAAGATCGACAGACCATTTGATTGACATTCATTTGGTCAACAGGTCATTTGGTCGACAACCAGTATTCAAGGCACATAACAGGGAATGTTAAGTTGTCCATCTCGCCTTCATTCTTGCTGGATGGGTTCGGAGCCGAGGCTCGGCCACTCTAAAAGCTCGAGAGTTGGTTCCACCGGCTCGAGGCTCCCCTTATATCCCACAATGCTAGGCGGTAATACCTCAGATCTCGTTTGCCGCTACAGCGATCGAGGTGTGTTGTTTCTACCGGCTTCAGGTCAGTTCATATAGATTAGTCTATAGTTAATTTAAGCCCCTTTAATTTAGTTTTTTATCATTATTTCCCTTAGTTGAGTGGATTTTGACCCATTCCTACCTGTTTATCCACCCTTTTTTCCTCAAGAACTTTTTAGTTCTTCCCTCAGGCCTTCGGGCCCTTCCATTCCCTTATTAGTGGAGTGTATGTGCTTGTAGGGATTTAAATACTATCTATTTTTAGTTAACCTTAGTGGATAGTGTAATCGGTGTGTTTGTGTTGTGTGGTGGTTACACTTTTTTCCTTAAAATGTCTAAGGATTCAAAGGTCTCAGGCTTCAAGAAGTGTGACTCGTGCTGTCAGAAAATGTCTATGACAGACGGTCACACTTCTTGTGTGTACTGCCTGGGACCTTTACACCTGCAGGACTCTTGTGCTGTATGCCATGGCTTCAGCCCTAGAGTCCTGCAGGAAAGAAAAAATAAACTTATATTACGAGGCTTATTGAAGCCTGAGGGTCCCCCGACTGTTTCTTCGGGCAAACCCTCCAAGCCTTCTAGGTCGTCGGCTCCAGTTTCTGAGTTGACACCTAAGGCGTCGAAGTCTGCTACAACATCGGCTCCAGCTGGAGCCGATGAGACTCAAATTCTTATTTCTTCGGTTCCCTCGGCTCCGACCGGGCAGTGTTGAAATCACCGAGTCAGCTCCGATAAAATTATCAGAACCGACAACTAGGAAAAGGTCTAGGTCACCGTCTCTTGGCTCCGTTCATTCGGCTCCAGCATCTCCCTTGCTGTCTGAATGGAGCCATAGATCTCACTCCTCTAGGTCGTCGAGACTTTCAGACCATGACCTTCAGAGGGTAGTGAGTCGACTTCTTAAGTCCGAGGCACTGGCCCAAATGCTTCAGAGCCCGACTCAGCAGTCGATGCTTAATCCGATTTCTCAAAATGTTCCTCCTCCGACTCCTTTGAGTTCGGAGCCGGGGCGTTTCGGACCTGAGACTGTGGCAGCGTCAGAGCCGATACAATTGTCTTCGGCGCCGTCGTCTGCTCTGTTTTCTTCATTGGAAGAATCTCGGCGCCGGACTTCCCTCGTCGGCTCCGAGGGGGTGAGTGGCATCGGACCCTTGTCTGACCCCGCTCTCCCTCTCGGTGCTTCGGCGCTGGTGAGTTCGGCTCTGACATCGGCCTTGGAGCCATCACTGTCGGTGCCGAGGGAGGTTTTCAGCTCTTCGGAGCGGAGACCTCTGGCTCTGCCTGACAGGGGTGCTTTCGAGGTCATGCGGAGTGTGCTGGAACCTGGTTCAACTCCACAGTTGGCTCCGTCTGCCCCTCCCTCCTCGGTGCCTCAGGTAATTTCTACTCACTCCCTCTTCCCAGACCGCAGAGAGCCAGCTCCTCAAGAATCCCCTGTGGGGATTTCATCCTCTTCCGAGGCCTCTCCTGAATTGGCAGGAGAGCCCCCTAGGAAGACAAAGTGCAAGAGGAAGCACATAGACTCACCTGAGTCTGTCACCTCTGACACGGATTTAGAGGATTCTGAAGGTTCCCCCCGTTCCCCCTCTGAAGATGTCTCCTTTGCAGACATCCTGGAGATCTTAAAACAGAGGGGTAATTGGCCAGCCCTTAACCCTTCGGAGGATGAATCTGTGTATCTTGAGGCATTTGGCTCTCGCCCTTCCACCTCCTGGGTGTCCCCCCCCTTTGACCCCCTTATGCAGGTGGTAGCAAAAAAGGCTTGGACGGCTCCTGACTCTGTGGACCCCACCCCCAGGAGACCTTCAAAGTTTATTACAGCACCAGCAGACAAACAATTTTTGACTAAAGGAGTTTCTGTGGATGCTATGGTGGTAGCTGCCGCCATCAAGAAGGAACTAGCTGATCCTTCAGTGCCTGTCCATCCCCCTAACAAGGAATCTAGGTCTATGGACAGGTACGGGAAGCGGATGTTTTCATCAGCGACCTTTTCAATGCGTTTGCTGAACTACCTCTGTCATTTCACTCGTCTTCAGAGAGAGACTTGATCAAGGAAGCAAGTGAGATGTTAAAGGATCCAACAGCTGCGGGTTTTCAGGATAAGATGAACGCTCAGCTGGCAACCCTCAATTCGATAGCTAACTCCTCCATGCGCCTTCTTTCATATGCGGCTGATGGAGCGAGCAGAGCCGCAGGAACAGGTGTGGCCTTACGCCGGCATGCCTGGATGCGGCTATGCAATTTTGCGGATCCCTTTAAGACGTCTTTCACTAATTCCCCCTTTGATGGATCATCCCTTTTTGGTCCTCAAGTGAAAGAAACCTTGACTAGGTGCGAGACGGATGGCAAAACTCTTTCTGCCGTCGGAGTCCATTTTTCTACTCCTTCTAGGCCTTACCCCAAGGGCCAGAAAGGTGGAAAGATGTGGTTCATAAGCAATCTCAAGGGGCTTTGCCTGGCCACAGAGTCGGTTCCCCTCTAGAGGCAGAGGGGAACAATAATGGTAGGCGATAAGCCCTAGAGGCAGGGGTCCGCAGAACCAGGGCAATCGAGAAACCTTTTCCGATAAGCCTTTTCAGCATCCCTGAGGTGTTGCCCGACTGTCCACCTTCGGAGGCAGTCGGGGGAAGATTATCACTGTACCCAGAAGCCTGGCGATCCCCAACTCAAGACAAGTGGGTACAGTCCATCATTTCCGAAGGCTATTCCATTCCGTTCTTTCACACTCCAAATCAATCAAAAAAGTCCCTTCCAGATGTTCCACCCGCTCAAAGGGATCAAGCAGCGTTAGAAATATCAAAGTTGCTTGCAAAAAGAGCCATTCAGCCAGTTCCAGCAGACCAGCAAGGATCCGGAATCTACTCCAAATTCTTTTTGGTTCCAAAGAAAACAGGGGACTGGAGGCCCATTTTGGATCTCAGCATCTTGAACAAGTCGGTCAAGAAAACAAGATTTCGGATGGTCACGTTGCAATCCATCCTACCTCTATTGGGAAAGGAAAACTGGATGTGCTCTATAGACCTCCAGGATGCGTACTATCATATAAAAATGAACATACGCTCCAGGATATTCCTCCGCTTCAGGCTGGGAACCAGTCACTTTCAATTCAGAGCCCTGCCCTTTGGACTCACCACAGCCCCTGGGTGTTTACCAAATGCATGGCAGTGGTTGCCTCTCACCTGAGGCGTCAATGATTCCAGGTGTTTCCATACTTAGGCTACTGGCTCTTTACAGCTCCCACCAAGCATCTTCTACTACTTGCCAGAGACTACACTTTTCGCATATTTCGAAAGCTAGGTATCTCAATAAATTGCGAAAAGTCTGTTTTGTCGCCTTGTCGTGCTATTACCTTCATAGGCGCAAATCTAGACACAGTCAGCATGTCTGCGAGACTCACAGACCAAAGGATAGCAGACATACACAAACTAGTTTCTCTTCTTTTCCACAGCAACAGAATCAAAGTCAGATTAGTCCTAAAAGTACTGGGGATTATGGCGGCTGCTATCTCTCTACTTCTATTAGCCAGATTTCACATGAGAATCTTACAATGGATGCTCTTCACACAATGGTCATACCAACAACTTCCGATGTCCCACACCATTGTGATAATGCAAGCATGCAGGAATCATCTTCTTTGGTGGATTTCTTCACCCCAGCTCTTCCTAGGAAGACCCTTTGTCCCTCCCCCTCCGGTTGCTACTCTGACAACGGACGCCTCCCTGATCGGGTGGGGCATTATCAGGGCAGGACAGTCCAGGGCATATGGCAACCTTACGAACGCCACTTGCATATAAATGTTCTAAAGATGAGAGTGGTGCTTTTAGCGTTGCAAGCCCTTCAAGACTCTCTTCCGATGGGAACGATAGCAATTCAGACGGACAACATGTCTGTAGTGTGGTATATCAACAAACAAGGCGGAACCAGATCCTACCCCCTATGTCGAGAAGCACTCAGACTGTGGCAATGGGCGATTTCTTCTCAGCGGTTTCTGATAGCAATGCACATCCCCGGGAAGTCCAATCTCATTGCGGACAAATTGAGCAGAGCTATTCTCATGCCTCACGAGTGGTCTCTGAAAAATTCAGTCTTGGAAAAAGTTTTTCTGAAGTGGGGCCAGCCTTGCTGCGACCTTTTTGCTACTCCCCAAAACAGCAAGTGCAAAGATTATTTCACCCTCTTTCCTCTACCAGGCCATCCCAGCAGAGACGCTCTAGTCCAAGTTTGGCCCTGGGGACTTCTGTATGCATTTCCTCCCTTCCCACTAATTTCTCAAGTGATACAGAAAGCCATCGCTCAGAAAGCTTCATTGATCCTCATTGCCCCTTACTGGCCTCGACAGGTTTGGTTCCCCTTTCTGCACCATTTTCTGTTGGAGCAACCCTGGCATCTGGACCTAGATCCAGATCTTTTGACACATCAGTCGGGTCAGTTACATCGCTCCCTCCCCTCTCTGAACCTCACTGCCCCCTGG